>NC_041378.1:2184006-2253554 GCF_900634415.1 Cottoperca gobio
ACTTAAAGAAACTTAAAGGAACATAAAGAAACATAAAGGAACATAAAGGAACATAAAGAAACTTAAAGGAACATAAAGGAACATAAAGAAACTTAAAGAAACTTAAAGGAACATAAAGAAACTTAAAGGAACATAAAGGAACATAAAGAAACTTAAAGAAACTTAAAGGAACATAAAGAAACTTAAAGGAACATAAAGGAACATAAAGGAACATAAAGGAACATAAAGAAACATAAAGGAACATAAAGGAACATAAAGAAACTTAAAGAAACTTAAAGGAACATAAAGAAACATAAAGGAACATAAAGGAACATAAAGGAACATAAAGGAACATAAAGAAACATAAAGGAACATAAAGGAACATAAAGGAACATAAAGAAACATAAAGGAACATAAAGGAACATAAAGAAACATAAAGGAACATAAAGGAACATAAAGCAACATAAAGGAACTAAAGGAACATAACGAAACTTAAGAACTTAAGGAACATAAAGAAACATAAAGGAACATAAGGAACATAAAGAAACTTAAAGAAACTTAAAGGAACATAAAGAAACTTAAAGGAACATAAAGGAACCATAAAGAAACTTAAAGAAACTTAAAGGAACATAAAGGAACATAAAGAAACATAAAGGAACATAAAGGAACATAAAGAAACTTAAGGAACATAAAGGAACATAAGAAACTTAAGAAACTTAAAGGAAACATAAAGAAACTTAAAGGAACATAAAGGAACATAAGGAACATAAAGGAACATAAAGAAACATAAAGGAACATAAAGGAACATAAGAAACATAAAGGAACATAAAGGGAACATAAGAAGAACATAAAGAAACATAAAGGAACATAAAGAAACTTAAAGAAACTTAAAGAAACATAAGGAACATAAAGAAACATAAAGGAACATAAAGAAACATAAGAAACATAAAGAACATAAGGAACATAAAGAAACATAAAGGAACTAAAGGAACATAAGAAACATAAAGAAACATAAAGGAACATAAAGGAACATAAAGGAAACATAAAGGAACATAAAGGAACATAAAGGAACATAAAGAAACATAAAGAAACATAAAGAAACATAAAGGAACATAAAGAAACATAAGGAACATAAAGAAACATAAAGGAACATAAAGGAACATAAAGGAACATAAAGGAACATAAAGAAACTTAAAGAAACATAAAGGAACATAAAGGAACATAAAGAAACTTAAAGAAACATAAAGAAACATAAAGGAACATAAAGGAACATAAAGAAACATAAAGGAACATGAAGGAACATAAAGGAACATGAAGGAACATAAAGGAACATGAAGGAACATAAAGAAACTTAAAGGAACATGAAGGAACATAAAGAAACTTAAAGAAAACATAAAGGAACATAAAGGAATCTCACTAATGTTCAATTTACCTGCAAAACTTAGAAGGTGATAATTATTGTGCATTTCATTTTGATGATTTTCCTGGACAAGTTTCTCCCTGTTGTTCTAAAGTCGGTCTCCTGCTTGCCATACAGGAGACGTCATTATTGCAGCTTTGAAACCTTAAGGACAGGAGGCGTGGGGAAAGCTGCTTTTATTTGACTTACCGACACTGTGCAAACATTGCTTTTTGTGAAGAGTGAGAAACTACGTGTTTCCCAGGAGCTCAGAGGGATGCAAATGTTCAAATGTTATTATCTCCTCTTTTACATTTTATAATGTCATATTATTCTGAATTGCAAAGCAACATCTGCTGGTGATTCTTGGCCGATCGGGAACGTGTAGAGCTTGTTCTCTCAGATAATAGATACTCTACTGATCCCAAGAGAAATGCAGACATCCTACAGCTTATAAGACGCATCGAGAGACACAGGAATACAGGATAGAAACATAAAGGAACATAAAGAAACATAAAGAAACATAAAGAAACTTAAAGGAACATAAAGAACATAAGAAACTTAAAGGAACATAAAGAAACATAAAGAAACATAAAAAAACATAAAAGAACATAAAGAAACATATAGAAACATAAAGAAACATATAGAAACATAAAGGAACATAAAGAAACATAAAGAAACATAAAGAAACATAAAGAAACATAAAGAAACTTAAAGGAACATAAAGAAACATAAAGAAACTTAAAGGAACATAAAGAAACATAAAGAAACATAAAAAAACATAAAAGAACATAAAGAAACATATAGAAACATAAAGAAACATATAGAAACTTAAAGAAACATAAAGAAACACAAAGAAACATAAAGAAACATAAAGAAACATAAAAAAACATAAAAGAACATAAAGAAACACAAAGAAACATAAAAAACATAAAAGAACATAAAGAAACATATAGAAACATAAAGAAACATATAGAAACATAAAGAAACATATAGAAACATAAATAAACATATAGAAACTTAAGAAACATAAGAAACATAAAGAAACATTAAGAAACATAAAGAAACATAAAGAAACATAAAGAAACACAAAGAAACATAAAAAACATAAAAGAACATAAAGAAACATAAAGAAACATAAAGAAACATATAGAAACATAAAGAAACATAAAGAAACATTAAGAAACATAAGAAACATAAAGAAACATAAAGAAACTTAAAGAAACTTAAAGGAACATAAAGAAACATAAGAAACATAAAGAAACTTAAAGGAACATAAAGGAACATAAAGGAACATAAAGAAACATTAAGAAACTTAAAGGAACATAAAGGAACATAAAGGAACTTAAAGGAACATAAAGGAACATAAAGAAACATAAAGAAACTTAAAGGAACATAAAGGAACATAAAGAAACATAAAGAAACTTAAAGGAACATAAAGGAACATAAAGAAACTTAAAGGAACATAAAGGAACATAAAGAAACATTAGAAACTTAAAGGAACATAAAGGAACATAAAGAAACATAAAGAAACATAAAGAAACTTAAAGGAACATAAAGGAACATAAAGGAACATAAAGGAACATAAAGAAAACATAAAGAAACTTAAAGGAACATAAAGGAACATAAAGGAACATAAAGAAACTTAAAGGAACATAAAGGAACATAAAGAAACATTAAGAACTTAAAGGAACATAAAGGAACATAAAGAAACATAAAGAAACTTAAAGGAACATAAAGGAAACATTAAGAAACTTAAAGGAACATAAAGGAACATAAAGAAACTTAAAGGAACATAAAGGAACATAAAGAAACATAAAGAAACTTAAAGGAACATAAAGAAACATTAAGAAACTTAAAGGAACATAAAGGAACATAAAGAAACATAAAGAAACTTAAAGGAACATAAAGGAACATAAAGGAACATAAAGAAACATTAAGAAACTTAAAGGAACATAAAGAAACATAAAGAAACATAAAGAAACATAAAGAAACATAAAGAAACATAAAGAAACTTAAAGGAACATAAAGAAACATAAAGAAACTTAAAGGAACATAAAGAAACATAAAGAAACATAAAAAAAACATAAAAAGAACATAAAGAAACATATAGAAACATAAAGAAACATATAGAAACTTAAAGAAACATAAAGAAACACAAAGAAACATAAAGAAACATAAAGAAACATAAAAAAACATAAAGAACATAAAGAAACACAAAGAAACATAAAAAACATAAAAGAACATAAAGAAACATATAGAAACATAAAGAAACATATAGAAACATAAAGAAACATATAGAACATAAATAAACATATAGAAACTTAAAGAAACATAAAGAAACATAAAGAAACATTAAGAAACATAAAGAAACATAAAGAAACATAAAGAAACACAAAGAAACATAAAAAAACATAAAAGAACATAAAGAAACATAAAGAAACATAAAGAAACATATAGAAACATAAAGAAACATTAAGAAACATAAGAAACATAAAGAAACATAAAGAAACTTAAAGAAACTTAAAGGAACATAAAGAAACATAAAGAAACATAAAGAAACTTAAAGGAACATAAAGGAACATAAAGGAACATAAAGAAACATTAAGAAACTTAAAGGAACATAAAGGAACATAAAGGAACTTAAAGGAACATAAAGGAACATAAAGAAACATAAAGAAACTTAAAGGAACATAAAGGAACATAAAGAAACATAAAGAAACTTAAAGGAACATAAAGGAACATAAAGAAACTTAAAGGAACATAAAGGAACATAAAGAAACATTAAGAAACTTAAAGGAACATAAAGGAACATAAAGAAACATAAAGAAACATAAGAAACTTAAAGGAACATAAAGGAACATAAAGGAACATAAAGGAACATAAAGAAACATAAAGAAACTTAAAGGAACATAAGGAACATAAAGGAACATAAAGAAACTTAAGGAACATAAAGGAACATAAAGAAACATTAAGAAACTTAAAGGAACATAAAGGAACATAAAGAAACATAAAGAAACTTAAAGGAACATAAAGAAACTTAAAGGAACATAAAGGAACATTAAGAAACTTAAAGGAACATAAAGGAACATAAAGAAACTTAAAGGAACATAAAGGAACATAAAGAAACATAAAGAAACTTAAAGGAACATAAAGAAACATTAAGAAACTTAAAGGAACATAAAGGAACATAAAGAAACATAAAGAAACTTAAAGGAACATAAAGGAACATAAAGGAACATAAAGAAACATTAAGAAACTTAAAGGAACATAAAGAAACATAAAGAAACATTAAGAAACTTAAGGAACATAAAGGAACATAAAGGAACATAAAGAAACATAAAGAAACATAAAGAAACATAAAGAAACTTAAAGGAACTTAAAGGAACATAAAGAAACATAAAGAAACTTAAAGGAACTTAAAGAAACATTAAGAAACAAAAAAGTAATTTAAAAAGTGCAAGAATAATGATTTTTATTGATAATATAAAAACAGTTTCTGTTTCCTAAAAGCCTCATGAACGCTCATATCTCAGCACAGCTCCACTCCAGCACCAGACTCTGTTTATCAGCAGCTGAATCGAATGCAGTCCAACAACAATCCTGCAATAACGTCTCCCTCCATGAAGGTTGTACTGTTTTCATGTTATTGCGTGATACTGGCAGATGTGTATATTATTTTGTCAACCTAATTCATATCAATGAGGACAGGTGTAACAACAAGCACAGCAAATACATGACCATAAAGTTGAATGAACACTTGTCATTGTTAGGAGCAATGTCTTAATCATGGTGACGAATTCAATGCAACATATATCTTCACGATCTTTCATTAAAATGACATTAAGTGAGTTACTAGAACTGCAAGTAAATAAATTGTCGGCATAACATTTTGAGGATATTTTCTAGAACTATGATGACGTTAAACTATTTAACGAGCATATATAGCTTTTTCCCTCAAAATGTAAGTTTTGATATAATATAGAGATAATTTCTTTAATTTTGCATCTTGTCCCAAACCTTAGTGGTGAATAAGACGAAGGTGTTGCATAATGACGTGCTGAGCACCGGTTGGGTTTTCCGATGACACATCCCAGTTTTTACTTTCGTTTTGACTTTAATCAGCTTGAAGGTATTTCCTGTTTCCTGAGGGAGACTGTTCATCAGGTGTGATGCAGAGCTGGAAAACACAGCGTTGCGCTAAACAAACATTTACAAACATACTCCCACGTCTTCAGGTCAACACATGAGTCACAAACGGTGTGCTACGTGTGTGTGTGTGTGTGTGTGTGTGTGTGTGTGTGTGTGTGTAGGCCCTCAGGCAGCAGATGGAGACCCTTCAGCAGCAGTTCAAGCAGAGAGAGAGTGATTGGTCCGAAGTTCGACACCAGCTGGATGAGCTGATCAGAGAAAACTCTGAGTTGATGAAGAAACTCACAGATGCGCCACAGTGCCGCCTGGTGGCCGGACGGTGTACTGCACACACACACGCTCACGACCAGGAGGGACGGACAGAGGTAAGATACACCGTCTGGTCTCCTCTTGAAGTCACAATCTCCCCCATGTTATCCAGTTTTTCAGTTCAATTTATGGTGAATTTCAATATATTTTATTTAAAGCAGACATTGCAATATCTCGTGCGTGTTTTATTATAAAGAAGAAATCTATTATTACCTAATAGTGTCCAAAAACTGTTTCAAATGAGCGAGTCAACGTGACCTGAGAGGAATTTTTATGTTGAAATAAACACTTATCATGATGTTACAGTCAAACTGTAGTGAGGAAATAATAACTCAGAACATTTTACAGGTTCAAACGCATTTTTAAAAACAACACATTGAAGGAATATGAGATGGATGATCGGAGAACAATGTTTTTATCTGTGTTTTGTTTGTTTTATTCGGATTGAATTGTTCTTTTGTTTTGAATTTTCCATCGATATGATCGAGGTGTGTTTGGCGAACACTGGGGTGGAAAGTTTCAATATTTGTATAATAATAATAATATATAAAACTTGTAATATAAGTAGTCAAGGCATCGAGCGCCAAGTAACACAACTCTTCCCTTAATACCTTTTACATTTTTAATGCTTCTTCTATGCAATTGTTTTCGTTCAGTTAAACACTTAAAGCTCCCGGCCTATTAGTGCATTTAGCTTCACTGCTGTGTAAATCTAGTGGTATCATATTATTCCAGCATATAATACGCCGTTAAGTGGTCTTTAAGCACCCGGCAATAATTTATGAAGACGGACAAAGGGTGGCGTCAAGGCGCTGACTAACCTCATCAAATGTTTATGCAGTGCAAGTGGATCTGCTCCTGTGCCAGTTGTGTCGCTGCACAGACCTGATTTTACCTTCACAAAGTAAAGAGTTATAACCTTGTGTGGAAACAATTAATAAATCAAGGATTGAAGCTCTTTCAGGGAAAACAAAGAAAATATTTCATAGAAATAATCGTATTAAATAAAATGTTCCCTATTAGAGATGTGAAATTTCCTCAAATAATTCCAAAAAAGAGAAATCAAACAAAAAATGTGTTTAATTCACCATAAACTGGATGACTCTTAACCACCATGTTGACAATTTTATACCGATTATTTCTTTATTCAAGTACGGCACAGATACGGAAACTAGGCATGATTTCCAATGTTATTTTATACTATTTCTATAATGGTACTTCAGACTCATTTACATCAACACTGTGATTATTGTACTGTAAATGCTCTTATTCTGTCTAATCTTGTACTAATTGTTATGTTTTGCTGTGAATTCTGCTATTTTCTATTATTTTAATTCTGCTATTTTATATTTTAATTCTGCTATTTTATGTTATTTTAACTCTATTTTATAATATTTTAATTTTGCTATTTTATACTATTTTTAATGCTACTTCTCACTCATTTACATCAACACTGTGATTATTGTTCTGTAAATGCTCTTATTCTGTCTAATATTGTACTAATTGTTATGTTTTTTCTGTGAAGCACTTTGTGCTGCAATTCTTGTGTGAAAGGTGCTATACAAATAAAGCTTATTATTATTGTTATTATTATTATTATTATTATTATTATTATTATTATTATTCTCTCAGGGCTGCAGCCTGGTGAGACGGAAAGTGACTTCTGCAGACCAGAAGACGAAAACGTTCACGTTCTTCAACGGAGACATCAAACACATTTTGGAAGATGGGAAAGTGGTGAGCTCCTTTACGTGTGTTTAAACACTTCATATTATTTGTCTCCATGGTTGTATTTTTGCGCCACATTGGCCTCAAACAATGTAAATATTAATGTCTTCATCTTTTCATATGATCTCTAACATCAAGTGCGTTTGTGTTTCAGCTGTATTACTATGCTGGATCACAGACGACACAGACCGTCCACCCGACTGGTCTGGAGGTCCTTCACTTCCCCAACAAGCAGATCGGTAAGGGGGGGGGGGGGGCTGCTGTGCACGAGACAATGGGCCCCACCACCTCGTCTACATTGGAGCAAGACACAGACTTTATAGCTGTTTAGCCTCTTTTTGTTGTTAGATATAAAAGATACACAAAGAACATTTTGAGTCCTACTAAACCTCGTTGTACACATTTGAGGTGAAAGTGTTTCCCATAAGCACCCAGAGTCCTGTCGATATATACGTCTATCATACATATTATCTTTATAGATAAACTGACGACAGTTCGAACCTTCATCTTACTACTGTTGGTTAGTTCACACACTCGTTTATGAACACGTGTCCTTCTGTCACAGAGAAGCGACACCCCGGGGGGAAGAGAGAGATCTTATTTCCAGACCAGACCATCAAGTATTTGGAGCCTGACGGCAGCGAGAGGACGATCTTCTTCGACGGCACCGTCGTTCTGCTCTCACCGTGAGTCTGAAGTCACCGCTTTATCTCAGCTTCAGAGTGTCTGCAGGCTCATGAAGCCAGTGGAAACCCAGGAAGACTAGCCGTCTTAAAGTGGCAGCGAACAAGTATCCCCATAAATAAATAAACCATATTAGTACACCACGAGGTGACTTCATGGAAATCCTCTCATTCTACAGCGACAGCATCTTCTTCTGTACTCTGTGTCAAATGTTCAAACCCAAGTCTCTGTTTAGCACATTAAAGACATTAAGGAAAAGTTAGAACAAGAAGTTAGTAGGGCTTATGGAGAAACTAATTAACAATAATTAACATACGGGATAAAAACAAAGATTGCATCATTTATCAAAGTTTCCAGATAAAGCAGTGATACACAATTAATAGAAATGTACAATTTACATAGAAGTTTATGTTTGCTAGTTGAGTGATTATAAATCTTTGCTAGTTAAAGTCCTTTTCAGATGTTTGTTTTTAATAACAATATACAGAATTTGTTGCTTGTGATGCGAGTAGGTCGTTCCAAACTGAAGGATCGTCTGTATTTCCGTGAATATTGATTAAAGGGAAGACAAAAGCAGAATATGAGCGATTGTCTGACGTTGGCTACCTCATTACCCCAATCAGAGCCTGAAAGCAGTAACGTCTTCATTGTTCGTTCTGCGTCTCTTCCAGGTCGGGTGAGAAGACGGTCGATTTCCCCAACGGTCAGAGAGAAGTCCACACTTCCCAGTACAAGAGGAGGGAGTATCCTGATGGGACAGTTAAGACCATCTACCCCGACGGACGACAGGAAACCAAGTACGCATCAGGCCGAGTACGCACCAAGGAAAAGGACAAAGTTACCATCTGACGTGAGCGTCGTGTGAGGAGGAAATACTTATAGTAGAGTAGAGTTTTAACTTTGTAGCAAGTAAGTCATTCGTTATTTATTGGAATGAGCAGCGATATCACACGACAATGATTCAATATAATTATGACCACTTTTCAACACTGAGGGGTGAAATCACACAACAGTGTTGCTGCTAAACCTGCGCAAATAAGACTAAAAGAAACTCAAATTCTCAGCAAAGAGTGAAACTCAGTCCCAACTGCGCTGCGAAGCAAACAGCGTGCTGGCGCTCCTGTGCTCATTTTCATGAATCGGACCTTGAGACGTGGCAGATAGAAAAATCCTCTAAGTGGGTTTAAAGCGTTGACTGAGCAATGGAGGATCCTTTGGCCCCCACAGCAATGAATCAAAGTCTTCTTCACCTTCCATCTCTCTCCCCTCTTCCTCTTCTCTCCTCAACTTCCTGCTTGATGTGGCCAACTGAGCCGTGAGCCTGTGAAGCTCCTGTATGACCAACTTCACATCCAGCTTCTGCTGCGAGGCCCTCAGAGTGGCTGTGCTAAACGGGAAGGTCCGTATAAAGTCTCCGACTCTGAGCGGAGGGATATGTTGTGCGTGCAGGGCTGTGCTTCTCTCCGTCCTCCCACTGTGAAACAATCACATGTGATGTTATGCTGTGTGAATGCACTCAATTTCAAGCCATAAAATGTAGTTCACATAATGCACTTTGTCCTATATTTGTCTTTGTATTAACATGTCTCTTAAATTAAGGTGAAGATCCAAAGTCTTGTGTTTTGTGTCTCTTTGTAGTTGCTTTGTGTCTTTGTAGTTGCTTTGTGTCTCTGTGTCTCTTTGTAGTTGTTTTGTGTCTCTTTGTAGTTGCTTTGTGTCTCTTTGTAGTTGCTTTGTGTCTCTATGTAGTTGTTTTGTGTCTCTGTGTCTCTTTGTAGTCGCTTTGTGTCTCTTTGTAGTCGCTTTGTGTCTCTTTGTAGTCGCTTTGTGTCTCTTTGTCTCTTTGTAGTCGTTTTGTGTCTCTTTGTAGTCGCTTTGTGTCTCTTTGTAGTCGCTTTGTAGTCGCTTTGTGTCTCTTTGTAGTTGCTTTGTGTCTCTTTGTGTCTCTTTGTAGTTGCTTTGTGTCTCTTTGTAGTTGTTTTGTGTCTGTGTCTCTTTGTAGTTGCTTTGTGTCTCTTTGTAGTCGCTTTGTGTCGCTTTGTAGTTGCTTTGTAGTCGCTTTGTAGTCGCTTTGTGTCTCTTTGTAGTTACTTTCTGTCTGCATTTAGTCATCTGTCTGTCATCTGTGTCTGTGGTTGTTTTGCTGCACGCAGGTGAACGCACGTTCTTTGGCCAGGTTCATTAATCTACAAAGACATTTTATTGTGGGTTTCTTTGCCCAGCAGTACTGTATGTACCTGTAAATGTTGGGGAGCTTTGAACATCTCAGTCCCAGCCCCCTGTGTGGGATATCACGTATCGATGAGGAAACGTCTGTCCCTCCTGAGAGCTCCACCTCAGCTTCTGTTTCAGTGTCGTCGTGGTGTGTAACCTCAGACACGTGACGACTCCAGTTTTCCGTCAGCCACGGTGCAAGAGCTGGACACGTCTGTCTGTTTACCGCTGACACATCTGTCCTTGAATGGAGGCCAAGGATCAGGTTCAGGGTCTCGTCGTCCGTGTGGGCTTTGTTGGCGTTAACTATTCTGGAAGCACACATCTGGTTTAAGTCAACAGGGGGAAGGTGTCTTTGGTAGTCGGCTATAAAAGCATGTTGTCTGGGCTGTCTGTGGTTCATTCTTTCAGGCGGGCGATGAGTTTTTATCAGAGGGAGAGTCTGTAGAGAATGGCTACCGCTCCTTCGCTTCTGAAATTTGGTTTCTTTAAACTTGGAGAGCACAGGTATTGAAACATGCGAGGGGTGGTGAGCGTGGAAACAAGGCTGCTTGTACCCTCGTCTCTGATAGGCCCTCTGTCTCAAGCTGTCAGCCAATGTATAGTTCATCAAATCAATCAGATCGCTGATCAGTCCTTTCTTCACTGTAATATCTGCCTGGCAGTCCAGAGTCAGCGCAGGGCTGTAGTTGACCTCCAGCAGCCAAGGTTTGAACTTGGCGTCAATCAGGATGTCGAAGCCAAACATCTCCACACAGTTTGGACAGGAAGGGACGGCGGGAGCGATGGTGAGGAGGGTCAGGGTGACGATGTTGTTGATCTTCTGCCACAGAAGAAGCTCGTTGATGTCTTGGCTGTGGAGGAAATGCCTGAACTTGCTCATGGTCCACTTGCATCCTTGGCCCACTCTCTCTTTCTCCATCTTGTAGAAGGGACCGAACTTATTGATGCTGGTGTTGGTGAGATGAGCGTACAGGTTCTGCAGAGATGACAGGTTGTACTTCTCGGTGGCGAAGCGCACCAGGCCTTCTTGATGAATGTAAACAGTCAGGGGATGAAAGCTCTTCACGCACGCGTAGATCCTCAGGTCAAACTTGTAGCCGGAGATCAGCAGAGGGTTGCTGATGTACCGCTGTACGATCACAGAGCAGTCGTAAACCAAATCCTTGATATGCTCAAAGATGAAGATCCCTCTGCCTCTGGAGAGATCCACAGGTTTACATATCCAGAAGGCCGTCGGTCCTCTGGGCAGACGGCGTTTGTTGTACTCGGACAGGAAGCTGGTGTAGTCGTTGGGGAGGATGAAGACGGTCGGACTGAAGTCGTAGAGAGCTGAACCAAACGTGGCTCGCATTCTCCTCAGGTTGCGTGCCAAGCAGTCCTTCCGGAAAACAAAAGACAAATCATTCTTTAAGAGTGTGATCGAATTCACTGAAAATAACTTTCTAGTCGATTAATGTTTGGAAACGTTTTTGGTTTGGTGTTCTTGGCAAAGTCCTGATATTAACATGTGATTGTTATCTGGAAAACCAAACGACATCAATGGGCCTCTCATTCACACCTGGTATTAAAGTATATTCTCTTCATCACTATTGTGCCCTCAGGTCTCAATATGCAGATTTATCAATAGGCGGTGTGTCCCAGGTCAACGTCATGCATTTCTAAATCCCTTTTAAGACTTGCTCGCTACTGCTACTACTCGCCGGCTTGCTTAAGCTAGCAGGACGAAGCGGAGCTAGCTGACCTTTCAACTCGCTTGCCAGACCTTTTCTCTTGAGAACGTGGTCACGCTGTACAGGTTGCTTTTACACCTGGCTGAGATCCGACAACGAAACCACCTGTGAACTGTCTGATCCACATTCCAGTCCTTTTGCATTGTGAATGCATCGACATGTTTCCACGCAGATAACGTATCCAGATACAGATCGCATTTTAATGCCACGTGTAACTGACACATTAACAATGCTGGAGGCTCTGATATACCCAGATAGTTGTACATCAATTAAGTTTGACGCAAACACAAATCACAATATTACATTTCTGATTCTTGTGATGCGTTTTGAAAGTGTCGTAATACAAAGTGCAAACACACAGGTGTCTCCGTCTCACTGCACCTCTACATTTCTCTGACCCAACATGGAGACCGTCGTCACCTTGCGTGTGATGCCAACCGTTTTGGGATGGTGGTTGAGGCGCTGCCATGGCAACAGGTTGTGATATTCCGAGTTGCGAAATGCAGACCCCCGCCAGTACAGGTTCCAGTCTTCCTCCTCCCGTTCTTCTTCGTCATATTCCTCCCATCCTCGCTCCAGAAGCACCTCCCGCACCACCTCTGGACCTCGGTCATGTAGTCTGAACACCAGCGACGCAGCCATGCAGCATCGTGAGCTGTAGAGCTGCAGCAGAGACACGAGGAGCAGTGCTGGAAGACGTGCTCAGATCTTTAACCAAACTGAAAAACAGCAATAATACTGTTTCAATATACTCTTAGTCAATGTCCTGCATTCAGAAACTCCCTTAAGTAAAAGTATTAAGTATAAATATACTTAAAGTACCAAAAGTAGAAGTGCTCATGCAGAATAATATACAAACTCACTGGGTTGATGCAGAATGTTCATCACTTTAATGTTGTAGATGTGGGGCTAATTATAATTACTTTATATATTGCTGGAGAGCTTAACCTATAATAATACATTTATTTTGTATTCATCTAAATATGCAAAGTAACTAAAGCTTTAAAATAAATGTAGAGTAACAAAGACAAAGATTCCCTCCGAGATGTAGAAGTATAAAGTACTATAAAATGGAAATACTCAAGTACAAGTACCTTATAGTTGTACTCGAGTACAGATATCAGGGTTAGGGTTATAGTCATAACCCAGTGGTAGTCGTCCGTACAGCCGTGAGTACATCACAAACAGGAACAGCTAATAGCTCATTTGGTATATTTTTAAATGGCAGCAGTTTGACAAAAAGTGAACAAATATTGGCTCCAGAGAGAACACCAGTACCTACCAGTTAACACCTCCCCTCCCCTGGAGAAACACATCCCATCCAAAGGCAGTAATGTTGAGCTGCACTCGTCCTTCACCCCCTGGCTGCGCTCACAGCACCCTGTGTGAGCTCCAGCCTTTACATGGTAAATCTGAGAAGCCCAAATAAACCTGACACGTTGACGACCTGCACAGACGGCCGCAGAGGGCCAGCTCCGACTGAATAACTGCTTCACTGCATTATCTGAAAACGTTTACAAGGAAAGAAGAAGTGCCGCTTTTAACACTGAATAAGATTAATAAACTTCCCAACAAGCCATAAATCACTAATGCAGAAAATTAAGTTTGCAAAAAATATGTTAAAAAGATGGTTAACATGTTTCTTAGGCTTTTCCACACACACACACGAGTAACATGTTTAATGCTAGAACATGTGAGACAGAATTCACAATGTTGGAAAGGAAGTGATTAGTCTTACCTTTGAATTCTAACGGCACACCAAGTCTTCTGTCCTGCCGCTAACTGAAGGCTCGATGTGAGAGACTGCTGCATAGTGCAGTCTGTGCTCTCAGCTCCTCCTACACACGTCTGTCTGTCGTCCGTCTGTCGCTCAGCACGGTTGTTGGATGAATGTGCCGACTGTTAGCCGTGTTGTTGTTTTCCGGCTGTTCTTTTAAAGAAATTATTTTAGTAATTTAATAAACTTTCCATCACAGCAAAAGTATTGTGATGCCAAAGAAGTTCAGAACAAATGCTAAAAAGAGTTTGTATTTTAGGGTATTACCTGATGGGTTCAAATATATTAGCAACTAAATACGAGGCATTTTGATATGAGGCATGATTTCCAATGTTATTTTAATGCTGATATTTTTATAATGTACTTCAGACTCATTTACATCCACACTGGTTATTGGACTGTAAATGCTCTTACTGTCTCATCTTGTACTCCGTTATGTTTTAGCTGTGAAGCACTTTGTGCTGCAGTTATTGTATGAAGGTGTGATACAAATAAAGATTAAAATTATATCTTTGGGACACATAATTATAACGTTAGAGATAAATGAACCGGCTTAAAATGTATTATTACAGACAAAATATTTTAATTAGATTCAGAGCTGCCACTAAATGTGATGTCGTTCCTTTCTACCCTTGGGTGTTAGTTATGGCAGGTTGCTTAAAAAACACACATGGATATTTAAATAATTTTATTAAATCTCTTCAGCTCACAGATTTCCTTCCCTCTTCCGCTCCTCTGAAAGAAGACATGAGTGTCAGTATAGTTGCAGTTCACACATTTACAGACTATACACGTCTGTTGTATTTGTTAGAAGGGTCATGTGATGACAGAGGGGACGTTGTACCGCAGTGGTAGAGTCCGTTCAGTTTCTCCACATCCAGCTTGCTGAGGTGCGTCCTCTGACCAATCAGCGCTTTGCTGCTCTTGGGCAAAATCGTCTGACTTCCGTCTCGACTGAAGAAATACCTGAAAACAAATGAATACATGTCATATCCTGTATTTGAGATGTTCAGTGAGTGGAGGAGGAAGTGTCACGGTGATAAACAGAAGTAGAGATGATAGACTTACTCTCCGTAGTGCATGATGGAGCTGAGGTCATACGGCAGGTTCAGAGTGTTTCCACGTTTCAGCTTGAAGTTTGATTCTTTCCCTTTAAAATTTAGAAATTATTTAGTGTTTTTGCAGCCATGCAGAAAATACAATCGCTCTGTCATACTGATCTAAATACACACGTCGGGGGCCGTCGTCTGGCCCCCCCAAGTGCTCCAAAAAGATGAACGCAGTTTAAAGTCTGCAGAATGTCGAAACTATCCGTTGGCGTTTCCCCACACAGTTCACCTGGCTGGATGTTCTTCCACTTCACAGTGACGTGTTCATCGCGGTCCTTGCGGGTGTGTTCATGGTGCAGCCCCAGAGCGTGAATCATCTCGTGGCACAGATTCCCTACAGAACACGAGCGGGCGCAAAACAGCTTCTGGGCTCCTCCTTGACAACCAACAAAGGACGCACAGCTGGACAAAGAAAGGCATTTTTATTAAGACATGCAGTAAAAACTTAATCTGCAGATATTATAGTGTTACCATTTGTTTATTTTTTAGACGGGCAGGAATTGATGTTAAGATTAAACAGATTACCTCTTTTTGAGCTCCTTGTGATATTTCTAATCTCAGATGCCCAACGATCGGCCCAAATAACATTTTATCAGAGAATCTTAATTTCACTTGGAACTCCTTTTTTTAATCGCACATTACCAGAGTTGGTTTTATTTTAACATACTTTTATAGTTGGGTAGTTTTAATTTGCAGCTTTATGTGAAATACTTTGTAATTTGGGGTTTTGAAAAGTGTTTTCTGAAGATAATAATGATGCAAATAAAACTTTATGAATGGTTAGATACCACTAGAGAATTTTGTAATTTGGGTGAACTGACCCTTTAACAGAAGTATTTCTCACCCTTTGCCATCCAGGAAGTTGATGTAGTTAAACTCTTTGTTGTGTGGCGTGAAGCGAATGCAGGTGACGTCTGTGATCATCTTGATGGCAGCGAAGATGGTACCTGTTCGATCACCTGTTGGAGTGAAAACATAGAAACTGTTTATCTGCACCCTGACGGTCCGACATTAGAGCGGGTAAAAAAAAAAGAGAAGAGCACCCACCCAGCTCTGAACTGATGGTGTAAGGCACGGTGGCGTCCGCCCACAGCGACGACACAGCGTTCCTGTCCTCCTGGAAATTTAGACAAAATACTTTAAACACTTTTATATAAATGAATCTTCGTGTAGAGATGGACAGTTTTAACCCCATTTCCAACAACTACTGAAGAAATGATCAGACTTTACATTTTACGTGAGTTTCCCCTTTTTACTCACGGAAATGTTTCTTCCAGTCTTAAAATTAAAGATCCCAACTGAATTAAAAAATATATATTATTTTAATTAAAACAACAATAATTAGTATTATAATAATAAGTATTATAATCATAATTATTTTTTATTAAATAATTAGTATTATAATATTATATTAATTAGTATTATAATAATTAGTATTATAATAATTAGTATTATAATAATTAGTATAATATTTTTATAATTATATTATAATAATAATATTTGTATAATAATAATAATTATTATTATAATAATTATTATAGTCATAATTATTTTGAATTAAAATAATAATAATAATTAGTAGTAATATGCAATTTAAATTACTTGTTCCGTGTTTTATCCTGCTATAATAAATAATAAAGAAACAGTGAAACTCCAGCTTCCTTCTCCACGTGTGGGAAATAAAAGTTCTCCATCTTACCGAAAGCAAAATGTCTCCCTCTTGGACACTCGTGTCTTCTTGAAGATCTATGACACGATAAAAGAAACTCACAGTACGTTGCATCTATGAAATATATACATTTAACGTGCAGAACTTATTTAAAGGTTTACCTTCTAAGACCTCTGCACTGGCTCGCTGTGGCTCAAGCCCTGAATCAACTCCATCTACAGAAATCTGAGAATTAAAATCGTTTTAAACAATACATTTAATTCATAGTCTGGAAAACCAAAGAGCACCAACCTGGTGGAGGAAAAGTCATATTCTGTCCGCCGTTTAAGTGGACGACACCAACTGAGAGAGAAATCAAGTGAAATATAGTTAATAATGTGACTTTATATTGATTTATTGTTGCTTGTTCAGCGTGTATTAAACACACGAGACGGTCTACCTTTTAAAGCCTCTGTGGCGTTTGGTTCCGGCACATCAGGCATAGAAGTGATAGTAACATTATCTACAGAAATAAGAGAATATCGTATAAATAAATTGTATATTAAAGCAAATTTGAAAAGGAAAAAAATGCAAAGCAACACCAACCTGTTGCGTGACCCTCCTGCGTTTGATTTATAGGGACGCCACCAACAACTACATAGAAAGAAAGTAAATAATCATTATTGTTATTTAGTAGAATATGCAGACTGAACGCTTCAGTTTGTACCTTTCAACGTGCAGACAAAGACCAGAAACCACATCGTGCAACACGTAGAGACTCTACCAACAGAGAACGGATCTGTGAACTCACAGGCCTCTGCTGGCTTTATGAGTTTCTCCTCAACAGGTGTGATCACTTCACACTAATCATGAGCGTTGAGCTTCAGTCTGGACTGTGGAGGCGTTCTTTTCACATACCTACTTGGCAATAAACCTGATTCTGATTCTCAGAGGGAATTATATTCTCAAAAAACTTTATTTTGCTAACTCAACTGACGGGAAATACCTAAAATATTCAGCACTGTTTAGTCAGCTGGTGCTGAATAAGCAGTCTCCTCTCAGTAAGTGATGAGTGAGAGTTTTTGTGATGGTTCATCACGAGCACTAGAGGGCGCAATATAACACCTGAAGGCTCAATCAAAACATGTATTTCTGCCCCGAGCTGTTACTTTCAGGTACAGCTGCAGCCTTCTCCTGACTCTTAACTAACTCTACTAATTAAATGACAGTTCAATTGTGTTATGCAGATGGTTAAGATTATGGTGACATGGTCTAAGTCTGAATGAGGCATAATTAGAACAGGTTTGCCCTGTAAGGCATGCCTCAGGGATAAAAGTAAATACTTCTCGATGTGTCATAAACGATGGTGCGTTCAGGTACCACTCAACAGCAATAGATGGAGCTAGAAACGCTGCATTCCTATTTGTTTTGTTGGTACCTGTCTACCTACCACTAGGAGGTGCATGACGCTTGTTATTGACAGTAAAGCTGCATTCAGGTGCCATGTATACAGTAGACATGAGTAAAAATTAAATGTACATTTTCTATTAGAAAATATACATTTAATTTTTTAGGTGTTTACTAGTTACTACTTATTATTCAAACACTAGAGAAACACTGCTCTAGGGTCCATCACATTGACACATACATGTGATGGACAGTGCAGTGTTTCCGTGTTACTCTGCCAGGGGGTCTGTGAAAGATTCATTTATTTAAATTATCATGGTAAAAAAATGTGTATTTTTTATTTTTATTTTTTTACAAAATGCTTCATAGTTCAATAATAATCTCATTTTAAAGTCTATAATATCTCATATATTACGTATTTACTTAATTTGTATTGATAATATTTCAAATATTACAATACATTGTAAAGATAAATACATATTTCAGATGATCACATTAAAAAATCTAATTTGAACACCTATGAATTACCACTGACAACAAAAACAATTATAACAAAACATAAAACATAAGCATTACAGAGGATGTGAACTTAAACATATATTATATTCATTTGTATTACAAAATATTATTTGAGAAGTATTAATAGCTTCCTTATTTGTTGCTATTTTAGAAACAGAGATTTTGACATTTAAAAGCTGATTCTGACTCATCCCCAGTTTTCCCACAGAGCTTGAAGGCAGCATCATGAGTCATGTGATGATCTGTCATGTGGTGCGTTCACTTCCTACTGATTTGCTCCAGAACAGATAGACACTGCCGTATCATGTCGTCTTAGGTAGGCTCCACAGACAGTATCCACCGCATTAAACATGTTATTTCAGTGTAAATCTAGTCGTTGCTCGCCTCTGAAGCTGGTTCTTTGGTTCGTGGCGGGTCTGGGATGTTTGTCGGTCCGGTCCGGAGCGGAGGAGGACAGCAGCCCGTGGTACCAGGACCTCTGCAGGTAATAATAGCTAACAAACACACCTCCGGCTGAAACACTGCATCTTGGAACACAACAAATTACTGCGTTACATCCTATGTACACAGATATCCGAGCTAAATGTAATCAGAAACATGTCAGTTGGTGGTTATTTGCTTATTTTAGACCCGGTTTCACACGACCCATTGATATCATGTGAACGTCTGTTAAATGTGGCTCATAAACAAACAGTTTCAGGTACAATATCATCATTAACTTAATGTCTTACATTTAGCTCACAGCAGTGTAAGCTAGCTAACATATCGATTCAACACATTGTTGTCGTGTGTGTGAACGAGCTGCTTGATGACTTTAAGCTAACGTCCAACTGACTAACTGTTGAATTAAAGAAGCCGCGAGCCTCATTTAAATGGTCTCGAGCCAAAGCAGTTACTGTTGTGTTTCTGTAGCTAACACGAAGCTAACTGCTAACCTTACGGTACAACTGTCATGTAACAAGCTAACGCTAAATGTTAGCAACGTTAAATGACATGACTCAGAGAAGGTGACATGTCTCTCCATAAAGCAGCCATAAAAGAGTGAAATATGCAGTTATATCACAGCTAAAGTAAGTATTATAAACTGCTGTTGTCCTTTACTGGAGCTCTGACAGACAGCTGCTGTTCAAATATTGACCCAGCATTAAGGAAGCAATGATAACCAGTAAGTCAACCTGTTCAGGCTGCCTGCATGTTATTTCCTTGTTTCGGTAGCATTTGCAGAAATGGGCCACAGCAATACTTTATAAGGTGTAATTGCTGTTAACTAGCAAGTTGAGGTTAAGTGTGGCCCATGGAGAGACGCATGTTTTTAATGGCAGGACACTAAACACGAAACAATGAGACGAAAGAGTTGCAGGAAAAACATTAGTGTTCGTTCAGCGTCCATGCAAACAAGAAATAACTCAAGGGTAACAAAGCATACAACTAACAGGGAAACAACACTGTTCTCACACCTACTGTAGACTCACCTGCATTTTGTGGAGGTATTTTCTTTCTTTCCTAAAAGGCTCCTGTGCACTAGTGTTGTAAATGAGCTTTTGCTACAAAACACAATGCATCTGGTCATTGTGCACACATGTAGGTTACAATTCTAATGCAGTTTACAGTATAACTACATGAGACAAAGAAAAGCAGCTAATACACACAACTGAGAAGCTGCAATGAGGTCATTATTAGTCACAATTCAAACCGTTGCAGTATGTTTTTGATTCAACCTCTACAAGACATGTTTATTTGACAAACGATAACATTTAGAGAATGCATGACCTGTATAAGATTAGTATTGTAGCACGGAAACGATGCTTTAAATAATAAATACATTGTTTGTTGTTAATTGGAATCGTCAAGCAATAATCAAACAAACTCTCAAATGGGGAGAATTGCTGCTTTTTTCTTTATTATATTGTAAATTAAATATATTTTGGGGTTTTGTCGGACAAAAAAAGGAATTTGAAGACATCACATTGGTATCAGGACAATTGTTATTCACCATCTGTTTTTATTTTAAGACAAAATAAGCTGTATTGTATCATAGGTTCTACTTTCACAGTGAGAGAGCTCTGTAAATTAAGAAGGAAAACTCTTGACTGAAACAGATTAGATGCTGCAGAGCTGACACCTAACGTGTATCTGATGAAGTGTGTGCATTACCTAAATGTGTTGGCTCAATTCTACTCTGTCTTCTGTACTTCATCTCTTTTCTTTCTTGTGTTGCAGTTATACATGGCAGGCCATAGATCAGGATAATAATGTGAGCTACACGCTAAAGCTCTGCGAGTCTTCACCATCAACCAGCTGTGGCCCCGGCACCGCCATCTGCGCCCGGGACCTCACCACCACAGCCAACCAGTCTGTCGGTGAGTACAGCACACTGGTGCGCAGTGACGGTTTCACAGTTGCATAAGACGTCTCTTATCAGCCAGGTGTGGTGGCAGCATGGCAGAGATAATGGATAAACCATAGAAACATGAGAGTCACCTCTATCCCCGACAGGAAACGAACTCGGTGCAAGAGGAGGAAATAGAATAACAACCTGTTGCAGCCTTGAGTCCAGCAGTGTTGTTGATGAATAATGCATGCAGTGTATTTAGAGCAGGTGCAGGCTCCACAATCCAACATGTTGGAGCTTTACAGTCTATGACCATTATACTGCTCTGTTAAAACCCTAATTGCTTTGTGCGTGTTGTTGAATAGCAAGGTGCATGTGAGCTCACACAACGTCAGCGCTCTTTGACTCTGATGTGTGTCTCATGACAACCACACAGCAGAACGTTTCACAGCTCTGTAGTGCCACTGCAGGAAAAACATCTACATCTAAGAGGCCGTTTCTGTAGCTGTGCTGCCTTTGTTATTTGGCCACACACACACTCCATGTAGTCTGTTTCTGTGTGAAGCATGACATCTGCTTTGCATGATCCGGGTCAGTGTTGAGCAGATCTGTGTTCATGGGTCATGTGATCAACTTTAAAGTGTTTCACTGTTTGGATCATTTCAAAATGCCTTCTTCTTTCTAAGCATTAGTGATTAGTGACTACAAATCAGTGGCCATGAAGGGAAAAAAGAATCTTGTTGATATATTTTGTACAGAAAATAGAAAATAGAGAAACAATGCTTGTTATAATTTCCTACAGGCAGCGTGATGTCCTCCGATGTCTTGTTTTGTTTGACCCAAAGGTCCAAAGCCTAAATATATTGATCTTACGATCAGCTATAACAAAGAAATCTTTAAGGCCTGTGTTGTGTTACACAAGGTTTACACTGTGTGGGTTGATTTATAACAGTAGCATTACAGTAGTAGCTGTTGTGGGAACATCTGCTGTGTGTCTGAGGAGAAGAGGTTTCATTGCTGTTGGTTTTCTTAGTGCCCTGCAGCATCAAACGTGCACAGATCTCATTCCTGTTGCTGACGTGACCGCTCGGGGTTTTTAGATGCGGAGGGAAGTGATGCTTTATGGATCAAAGTGTTATCAGTACATTAGCAGATCTGATCTCTGTGCTGATGAGGCTGAATCTGCTGCTGCTGCTGTGTATCAGCAAGGTCCACATCTTTGTGCCAGACGAGCACCTCGCACAAGGCAGGCAGGCGCTACACCTTTACACTTAATACATGTACAAGTAAATGTATGATATGTAACTTTTCTGCCACTAAAAGGTCAAATAATGACTTGACCTATATTATTTATGTTGTTGTTGTGATGCGGCAGACGAACGTCGTCACAGATTTTGATTGAGGGATTTCTAGTGACACAAGATGTGAAGCTAGCATGAAACTACTTCAGTGAATGTGGGGTTTCTCGTCCTGGATGGCCTGATGTGCATCTTTATTCAGTTTCTAATTCTTTAATACCACTTGGTGCAATTCAGCCATTTAGAGCAGGAAGTATTTCCCAAACCTCCAGAACCTGTGTATCGATGTACTACCCACCTCTGCAGACAAGATGCTACACATGTGCAGTGTAGTAAGAACGATACTTTTGATAAATTAGCACATTTGTCATGTAAATTCTGTGGTCGTCCTTCTTCCTGTGCGTTCACCTGTAGTGTTTGTGTCACTATTGGAGATTGATTTGCTTTCCGCACGTTCAGACGTGACCTTCAGTGAACAGAGACGGCTCTGAGCTCTCACGCTGGAGTAAATGGATTAAACTTAATTTAAGGCAGTGGCTGTCATGCCCTCAGTTTGGAAGGAGGGAAAGGATCTGGCCTCGCTCCCTGTAAACAGATTTAAAGTGTAATAATATTAGGGGAATTAGTAGAACTCAATCAATAAGTCAACATTGCTAATTAATTGTTTTAGTTTTATCAACTAAACATGCTAAATATTAATTTCTTTAGTTTTAGATTTGTGACTAATTACTGGTTTGTTCAGCCCAGCGGAGCATTGTGCTGCTTCCATTCCCAGACACATGATGCATTTTGAGATGTTATTACTGAATTTACCTTACGTGTGGTTTTAAATCTGAAACGGTGCTTTCCCAGTGGCCACACTCAGTCACTCAGTTCATGAACTCTGTGCCACTTAAAATCACATATTGAAAATTAGGCACAGCAGGTTTTCTAAAGACGGAGGGAAGGTGAGATATGCAAACCAGTCTTGCAATCTGTAAATCGCAGTCTCTCAGTCTTAGGAGTAAAGTCCGTCTTTTCCCCAATTATTGTTTCACTGAATGTCCTCTTCATGTGCTTTGAATCTGAAACTCTCCCTGTGGTCCGAGTCGGTGCTTTTGTTGGCGAAATGGTGTCACAATATCACATGTCACATTATCTACCGTTAATATCAAACGCACACACATTCTACCTGAATCGCTCACATTACTGGGAATATTTGGGGCTGTTTCTCAATTTCCGCGACGTCACTGTCTTTGATTTTGCCCCTGACCTTTGTGAAGACGACGGGCTGCCAGACAGCGTTACTTCAGAGTACGACAACAACGTGTCCTGCAGTCTGAGGTTGTGACCTTCCCCTGGTTACAAATTGGTGTTTGGTAGCTCTCAGCATGTCACCCGACTCTCAGAGTGACAAAGAGCTGCAGACTGCGGACTGTTGTTGTTGTTGTTGTTGTTATTTCCCAGCTTATTTTTTATCAAGATTTTCATTGTTTTTCAAGTGGAAGATCACACGAGTTTATGGAAAGTGAAAGAATGGCAGTTTGACTGATGAGTTGCAGTTTAATCATGCGAGCTGACTTATCACATGACACAGGAACATCAAGCAGAAAGGATCTCAAACACAAATAGACACGAATGTCACGCTCTGATCACTCACTCAGCAGCTATCTCTCTCTAGGGAGAGCGAGCAGACGAGAGGGAGAGAGAGATGTCGATAGGGAGAGGAGAGAGAGGGATAGAGATAGCGAGATAGTGCGAGGAGCGAGGGGAGATAGAGCGGGAGAGGGCGCAGAGCTGATCTCTCTCTCTCTCTTTGTTCTCTCTCTTCTCTCTCTCTCTCTTCTCTCTCTTCTCTCTCTTCTCTCGCTCTCTCTCTCTGTCTGTCTCTTGTTCTCATCGGCAGTTATTCGGACGGAGATCTGACTCTGATCTACCCAGACGGAGACAGATGCTCCTCCGGCTTCGAGAGAATGACCATCATCAACTTTGAGTGCAAAGAGAACGCATGTAAGACGAAGACGTTTCTCAAAAAGACTCATCAGCACACACTCGTCTTTATTTCGGCTTTGCTTGTACTCTGGCACCACCTGGTGGTAATATGAAGACTGACACTGTGCTGGACACAGACAGCTGGCATGCAGCTGCACTGAGAGTACAAGTTGTACCTGATGCAGAATCCCAATGACCTTAAGATGAATGCATAAACAAAGGAGCGCTACATTCCTCCTCACTTAACGCTCTGGCTCATTGTTTCTGCAGCCAGCGGTGGGCGAGGGGAGCCGGTGTTTGCGGGGGAGACAGACTGCACGTATTACTTCGACTGGGAGACGGCCTTCGCCTGCGTCAAGGAGAAGGAGGATCTACTGTGTCGAGTCAGAGATGACACCAAACACTACGACCTTTCACCCCTCACAAGATACCCTGGTGACTTTAAACGTCTACATTTGTCCCTCTTGTCACTCAATATAGCTTATTTTCTCTCCCCATCACTAAACATTTGTTGCTGAACCATCTCCTTCCTCTGTGTTGCTGCTCAAGGCTCGGGTGTCGCTGGGAACTGGGAGGCGGTGGACGCTAAATCTCCAAAGCCGGACAGACGTTTCTACCTGAATGTTTGTCACAAAGTCCTTCAAGCAGGAGCTGCTGCCGGCTGCCCGATGAACACCTCCATCTGTGCCGTGGGTAAGACTCTCCACGAGGATGGGGGGGGGGGGGTGAGCTTATTGAAGCCCTCATTCTACAACAGTTATTCATCCATTTGTCAGCGATGAACACATTAAAGTGTCCTCTGCAGTGGATGCCATGTTCCTTTATTGAGTGTGTCTGCTTCAGATAAGGAGCACGGAGCCGTCAGCCTGGGCAGCTTCCTCTCATCTCCCCAGAAGACTAAAGTAGGAAATGACATCAGACTGGTGTACGGCGAAGGAAGTTACTGCGTCAATAAAAAGACGAGGATCCAAACTATCCTGACCCTCAAGTGCAAACCAGGTGGGTTGAGTTAAAATGTCTTCCACTTCTTCTCCATGTTGTTTTCTCCTGTTTCACTGTTTCTTCTTCTTCTTCTTCTTCTTCTTCTTCTTCTTCTTCTTCTTCTTCTTCTTCTTCTTCTTCTTCTTCTTCTTCTTCTTCTTCTTCTTCTTGCCCTCTTTTGCAGGAGATCTGGAGAGCGCTCCCGTGCTTCGCAGCGTTTCGTCTGATGGGTGTGTGTACGAGATGGAGTGGTACACCGCGGCCGCCTGCGTCCTCTCCAAGACCGAGGGAGACGACTGCAAGGTGGAAGACCCTCAGGCTGGTACGACACGTCCACCTGGTGTCTGACTTCATGTTTTACTTAAACACAGCAGTGAAGGAAGCAGCGGCGTGAACAGGGAGGAAAACAAAAGCTTCTTCAATCCTAATTTTTATTCTGATTATAATTTTCTCCAGCTGATTCATCACTTTCTGAGGTCTTCAGATCATGAGGCCTTTTCTTTTCCATCAACGATCTATAAAACGACATTAATTTCTCTGTATAATCTCGAGGTCACACGGGAATCATTAAAGAGGCGGCGTGTGCTGCCACCTAGTGGTCGCTGCCGGTTCTGCCCCACCAGAGTTACTCTGAGTTTACGTTGACTCTCTATCTCTATCTGTCGCTCCACAGGGTTCTCTTTCGACTTGTCGCCTCTCTCCAAAGCCGAAGGTGGCTTCTACAACCTGACCAGCGAGCGCTACGACTACTACATCAACGTCTGTGGTTCTGTAAAGGCTGCCAGCTGTCCGGAGAAGGCCGGCGCATGCCAGGTGGAGAAGAGGTAAGAACAGATTCACAGTGTGCTTGAGCTGCTGTAACAATTACACTTGTCCGGTGTGGGATCAATAAAGTTCTGATCTTATGCTGTTTCCCGTCTGCCTGCTTCAGTTCTTGGAGTCTTGGGGAAGTGAACTCCCGCCTGTCGTACTACGACGGAATGATCAAGCTCACCTACAGTAACGGCTCGCAGTACAACAACAAAGAACACACTCTCAGATCCACGCTCATCTCGTTCCTCTGTGACCCAGAAGCCGGAGCTGGAAATCCCGAATTCCAGGTAAAACATGTCTCTGGATGTCTCGATGTACGGTGTGTTTTCATCTACACGTGTTCGTTAGGAGTTCCTGTTGCACATCACCAGCATGACATCTTATGTTTCTGAATCCAGGTGGAGGACCAGTACACTTATAACTTCCGCTGGTATACATCCTACGCTTGTCCCGAAAGGCCACACGAGTGTTTGGTGACGGACCCCATCACTCTTGAGCAGTACGACTTGTCCAGGTAATGCATGGCCACAGGTTGTTTAATTCACCGAGCGACCGAGATGTTTTTTTAAGCAGTCGTGAAACAACAGGACGTACGACTCAGTCCAGCGACTTTCTTCTTCCTCCAGCTTGTCCCGCTCCACCAACATGACCAACTGGCAGACCATGGATCTGTCTGACACCATGAACCTGAAGAAGTACTACATCAACATATGTCGGCCGATCAACCCTGTCCTAGGCTGCGACCGCCACGCTTCCGTCTGTGAGACGAAGTACATAACTGAGCAGGTCTGTAACGGCTACAAACACAACATGGTGATCCGTAACATGTCGGTCCTGGTGGGCGGGGCGACGCCCTTTTTACAGCTAATGAGGTTTAATACTACAAGTCCCAGAATACTGTGGGCAGCCAAACACACTAGTGTAGTTTAAATAAAGAAGTCCTTTCTTCATCATCCTGTGAGCAACACGTCTGCAAACATGGTGATAAATAGAATCTATTGTCTGCAAAAGTAGTTCCCAAGCTGAGAAGTCGGAGGTGTGCAGCTCTTCATCTTCATCTTCATCTAACGGCTCACTGCGTCTGCTCCTGACTCAACTATACAAAACACTTAAAGTGAGATTCAGGAGACGTTTCCTCCCCTCTGTCATCAGGGCTCTCCGAAGGAGGTTGTGTCCGTCAGCAACATGGGCGTTTCCAAGCGCGGGCCGATCATCGAGGCGCGGGACCGGCTGCTGCTGGAGTTCACGGACGGCTCTGTCTGCATGTCAGACGGCAAGAAGCTCGCATACACAACACGCATCCATCTGGTCTGCTCCAGAGGAAGTTTGGTGAGTCTGTGCAGTTTAAACAGTCGAGTGGAGCGCGGCTTGTTAACGCTTCACGTGTGTCTGAGTCTTGTTTGTGTTCCACGCTGTGCAGACAACGGACCCGCGCTTCCTGATGTACCAGAACTGTACTGCCAACTTCATGTGGGACACCAGGGCAGCCTGTGCCATCAAAACCACAGAGAACAATGTGAGCTTTGTTACACTCTCCTCACACTTCTGTATGCACACTGATGTGAGAACGGTGGATTGTAAAGATTAAAACGTGTCTTTGTGTCTCAGCGCTGTGCTGTGGTGGATCCCAACACCGGCTATAAAATCAACCTTCAGCGTTTGGCCACTAAGACGGGATACAAGACCACCGGGAATGGAAAGGACTTCCTGGTAAGAGACGCAGTGATGTCACTAAATAATGCAGCTCTCATTGTCTGAACGTATTTAGTACATCTCTGATATTCTCTGTGTCGTTGCCAGACATGCTTTAATTTGGGATTAAATTTAGACCTTTTTTTTAACATTTTATAGATGTAAACTATGTATAATAATGATATAAAGATGAAGTAAAACTTTAATTACGTAAACAATTATTATTGTTATTATCATAATAGTTGCTGCTTAACTTTCTTTGGATCAATAAATAATTTCATTGTTATATTAATAACTGAAACTAACAAAAATAAAATGTTGAGACTGATTTAATTTAACTCTGAACATTAAAATCATGATTTATATTTGACAGTATAATTCTTCCTTCTTGCCTCCCTGTAGGTGAACCTTTGCTCAGACATGGCAGAGTGCGGACAGGGCATGTCCGGCTGTGAGCTGGAAGACGGGCATCCCTCCAGCCAAGTGGGGGTGGAGAAGACCCTCCAGTACACCACCGATGGCCTGCTCCAGTTAACGTATAAGGGAACCCTGGACGAGCCCACGGGTACGTATTCACAGAGTCGTATCTTTACATGCAGCGTTCACTCGACTCAAACACTCAAAAATAGAGAAATGACTGTAAAAAAAAAAAAGAAGAAGAAGTGGAAAAGTTGTGCAGTTTTTGATTTGATGAGTCGATAATGCTCGATAAAATTACCATCAATTGAAAAAAACGGTTCTTTAAGCACATTTTAGATAAAATTAGTAAATGTATTATTATATTATATAATATTAAATGTATCATTATTATTATATAATATTACAATTATTATTATAATATTACAATTATTATAATATAATATTATTATTATTATTATTATATAATATTGTTATATAATATTATTATTATTACTATTATATAATATTAAAATTATTATTATAATATTAAAATTATTATTATATAATATTATTATCATTATTGTTATTATATAATATTATTATAATTATTATTATACAATATTATTATTATTATAATTATATAATATTATTATTGTTATATAATATTAATATTAAAATTATAATTATATAATATTATTATTATTATTATTATATAATATTATTATATAATATTATTATTATTATTATTATATAATATTATTATATATTATTATTATTATTATTATATTATTATTATTATTATTATTATACTATATAAGGCAATAATTATAAATGACATGGGGGGAATAAGCTAAACTTACTTTATTTTATTTTAGGTTATTACACTTTTGACCAAATAATTACACAAATCATAACAAACACAGAACATGTAAACATCTTCTTACTCTGCACTTTATGCTCCATCTTTCCCTCTTCATCAGCAACTCGGGACACCTTCACCATCAACTTCGTGTGCGATCTAAACGCTCGCTCCGGCTCATTGAAGCTGATTCACGAGAACTTGAGTACTGTGTCCGACCACGTCATCCACAGCGTCTTGTTTGAGTTCTCCACGGCTCTGGTCTGCATGCCTCCTCCAGTTGACTGCCACATCGTTGGTATGGACGCACGCACGCACGCACGCACGCACGCACAATGAAACCTTTTGTAAAAGTACCTAACACTTGTACACCTCTCCTTTTTCTTGTGTCACCTCTAGATTCCCACGGTAATGAGTATGACCTGAGTCATCTGATCCGGGACGGGGAGGACAGCCCCTGGATGGCCATCGATACAGCTGTGGCCAAATCACGCAGCTTTTACATCAACGTCTGCAAACCTCTTCCTCCTGTGAGCGACTGTCCAGGTCGGTCTGCTCGCCCGTGTTCCCAACACATGCGTACAGCGAACAAGAGGTTCAGACTGACATGTGGGGATGTGATGGGATAAATAAGATAAGATAAAAAGCGTGAGCGCTGAGCGACGATTCAATATCAACGTTTATCAAGCTTAAAGCAATGTTTGATCATAAATATTCATTATATATAGTTTGTATTTGTTCTAGTCCAGTTTACTGATTCAAAGCAAGTAATAATATTAAAAATAAAGTTTTTATTTTACACATGTAGATCAGCAAAGATCAGCTGATCTAAAATATTAGTGGATAAATAATACAATTGGGAAATCGATTAATCTTTCGTGTCCTTTTTGAAGCAAAATGCCGACACGCCCTGTGTGCTGGTCGTCTGGATATCTGACTGTACATTTAAAATATAGAGTTTTTGGGCGGCTGGTCTGATAAAACAAACAATCTAACACATAACCTTCAGCTCTGGGAAGAGAACAATAAATCAATGAATCAAGACGATAGTCTGCATTTAAATCAATAATGTAAAGAGTCTCAGGTCTGTGTGTAAAGCATAACAACGACACGGTGCTTCTGCACGACGCATCAGTTCACATGTGATGTTAGAAACCAGGCGTCAGTGAAACAACATGCAGAACATTCATTCAATCATTCCGTTCTTCCTGTTGGACTGAAGTTAAAGACTTGTCTTCTCTCCAGTGGGTCCTTTGGGTTCTTGTGGCGTGATTGATGGGAAGAGCTACAACCTGGGATACGTCCAGTCCATGCTGCAGGCCGCGGAGGACGGCTCCATCAGCATCGTGTACCAGAAGGGAGATCAGTGTGATTCCACGTCCCGCTACTCGACGCGCATCATCTTCCTGTGTGATGACAACCCGGTGAGTGTTGGAGCACGTCAGAGCAGGAAAACATGGCCGGGGGTCTGAGTGATGGTCGAGGAGGCAAAGTGTCAGCTGTAAAGTCAGTTTCAGTTTTGGTTACAAGCGTTCAGATTAAATGCATCGTGGATATATTTTTGGATTTGCTCCCTAACCCTTGAACCCGTTTATATTTCCCCTCCTGATAAACAAAGTTCCATCTTATCTTTATAGCAAAAAGGATTGTTTTATACCACAAACATGCCGCTGCCTTCCGAAGATAAAAGAAATCCCACATTTAAAAGTCCGTCATCAGCTCAGCAGATTAATTTTGGTTTTAAGCGTCAAAACTTTTCTTATTTACATTTTCTTAAGTTTACAATTTGTATATTTCATGAGAACAAGACAGAAGACATGCAACTAAGTGTGTGTGTGTGTCTCTGTGTGTGTGTGTGTCTCTGTCTGTGTGTGTCTCTCTGTGTGTGTGTGTGTGTGTGTGTGTGTCTCTGTCTGTGTGTGTGTGTGTGTGTGTCTCTGTGTGTGTGTGTCTCTGTGTCTGTCTGTCTGTGTGTGTGTGTGTTGTGTGTGTGTGTGTGTGTGTGTGTGTGTGTTGTGTGTGTCTGTGTGTGTCTCTGTGTGTGTGTGTCTCTGTGTCTGTCTGTGTTTGTGTGTGTGTCTCTGTCTGTGTCTCTGTGTGTGTGTCTCTCTGTGTGTGTGTGTGTCTCTCTGTGTGTCTCTGTCTGTCTGTGTGTGCGTGTCTGTGTCTGTGTGTGTGTGTGTGTGTGTTTCTAGGGCTCCCCCATGTTCGACCGTAAAGATGGCTGTGAATATGTTTTCGTCTGGAGAACATCTGAGGCCTGCCCCATCAGGAAGTCTAAAGGTAAACCGCTGTAATATATTTTCAGATAACAAACATTTGAAATGTGACAAGTTTGGAATTTAATCAAAATGCTCAACATCAGATCAAACAGCTTTAGTGATGTCATCGGATCAGAGGCCATAATGAAGTTCCTCTGCTGGCTTTGATTTAACTCTTCAAACTCTCTTTGTGCCTTAAGATGGCCGAGCTGTAACTCGACACCTGCGTCTCAAGTCGCACATATCTCTGATTATGCAAACGAGTTTGACTGAAACTTACAGGTTGAACAACTTGTGTGTTCCTCGCTGTGGCTCCAGGACACACGTTGTATGTTTCTATATAAGTTCTGCGGTGAAACTCTGTTAACGAGCACTAGTGTTGGTTAAACTGTGAACGTGTGCCTCTTTGTTCTGGTGCCAGGTGATGACTGTCGGGTTCGTGACCCCAAAAGTGGCTACGAGTTCAATCTGAGCTCTCTGAAGGATCGCGACTACCCCATCCGCAGTGACCAGTACATCTACCACCTGTCTGTGTGTGGGGGGCTCCAGAGGGACATCTGCACACACAAAGACACCGGCGTGGAATCTGTCTCGTCCTGCCAGATGGACGGGGGCAAAGCCAAGATTGCAGGTCCGGAAATAAACAACCAAAACCTGCTTGAATCTTTATTTCGATGAAGTATATTTTTATGTATTATGTATTAATTCGTGTGTGTGTGTGTGTGTGTGTGTGTGTGTGTGTGTGTGTGTGTGCAGGAATGGCAAGCCAGGTTCTGAGTTATGTGGGAGACCAGCTCATCCTGAACTACACTAATGGAGACGCCTGTCATAAGATATACCAACGATCCACGGAGATCTACTTCTCGTGCCATCCCGACCGCCATCCTGTGAGTTTCACACGCCGCCGCTAAACAAGCCGATTCCACGGATCTGGCCGCGGTTAAATGAGTTGTTGTTTATCGATGTTATTACCGCTCTTTAGCGATGGGAAGTAATTGTGTGTTGATTCACTTGTTAAGGGAACACCAGAGTTCATCAAGGAGACTCCAGACTGTACCTACCTGTTCAGCTGGCCCACCGCCCTCGCCTGCGTCCCAGTCAAAACCACCAGCTGCTCCTACAAGTAACGATGCTCTCCCGCCGCCGACCGCTTCCTTACTCTCTTGTTTTTAATGCAAACTTCACTTCTTGTCCCTTTAGATTAATTCAGGATTCGACTTAACGCTCGTGTGGCTTTATGTTCGTTATGTCAGAGCTGCTGAGCTGGCATTACCATTTATTACAGCGGGACGAAGGTACAGATCCCACGCAGAAAGTATTTGTTATTATTAATGTGTGTGTGCAAAGTACCGGTTAGTTATCAGACAATACCTGCATTAATATCCGTCTTTGGTATCAGGGCCGACGTAATAAAACTGTGTTTGTGATTCATTCTTTATAGCTGTAGATACGCAGTTTGTTTTTAAATGGGGTTATTCTATGTACAGCCAATCACTTTGTGCTGTCGGGGTTCACATGGACAATAAGATTAGAAAATAAAAAGACAGAAGATGCTTAAATATAGAAGTAAAATAAAGACAGGAACAAAGGGACTGCAGGTAGTACGAAGTAATAAATAGAACATGTACTCTGTCTTTATCTGCAGCAATCATCACAGTTACAATATGATGCGTCTATCGTACATTTCTATCTGTAATCTATTAGTTAAACACATGAGCTTTAAAACACAGTTCAGTTACTATAACTTCAGAACTCTGTCCAGACCTTGAACACATGTCTGCTCTGCCCTCAGTGACGGTCAGGGCCACTCGTACGACCTCTCCCCTCTGTCTATGGACGCTCGAAACTGGGAGGTGGAGCCCTCTACGGAGGACACAAAGCGGTTTTACATCAATGTCTGCAGGTCGCTGGTGCAGCAGGGAGGTCAGTACACCGGACTGCTCTTCTGATTCAGTCACTTTTGTTGAAAGATAGTAAATGACATCCTTGACGTGACAGGTTCGTGGAAGTGTCCCTCCAGTGCAGCGTCCTGTGTGAAGGTCGGAGAGGAATACGTGAGTCTGGGGCAGGTGGAGTCCGGTCCTACGCTGGACAGAAATGTCCTGAAGCTGCAGTACACCAGCGGCCAGGCCTGTCCCGCTGGAGGTCGCAACAAGAGCAGCATCATCCGCTTCAAGTGTGACAAAGACAAAGTGGTGAGCAGGAGTTTTCAGAATGATTCCCTGTCGCCTGTGGGGTTTGTGTGGAACTGTGCACACGAGAGAGAGAAGCTACAGCAGGAGTGTCTCCCAGACGAACACATTGCGTTTACACTGAAACATGTTGTGATTTGAAGAACTAAATATGTGTTTCTAAAGCAGGAACCAGGGAATAAATGAAGTTCCTGTACGATAGTTCAGGGTGCACACAGTCCCTCTTTGGGAGAGATTATTAAATGGGAGAAATGGCGAACAGTAAATCCTTAGAACGTCAGAACCTGTCGTGCTTTGTTTTAGGGTTAGTTCCTCTGGTTGAAGCGTCGATATGATCAGAACAGGTGTTTATATAAATACAAATATAGATGGCAGAATGCTTGTGTCTCCCATCCAGGACTCCCGGCCTACTCTGATCTCTGCCGTTGAGGACTGTGTGTACACTTTCCTGTGGTTAACGGCGGCCGCCTGCCCTCTAAACAGCAGCCAACACGACAACTGCCAGGTCACCAACCCCGCTACAGGTCAGACGCAGTTCCGTACGCACTGGATTGCATGCGTACCTTTTTTTCGCTAGCGATATGTGTATTTCTATAAACGGTGACCCTCCTCTCTTCCAGGTCACTTGTTTGATCTCAACACCCTGACAAAGGAGGGAGGTTACACTGTGTACGACCATCAGGAACACAGGAAGACGTTCCGCATGAACATCTGTGGAAACGTCACCAACTCTGGATGCGTCCCTGACAGCGGTACGTACGTCCATCACAGTGACTGAGGCATCTTCCAGGCGTTGATTATGTACCACGGACTCTTTATAAATAACATTTGATTGGTAGTTAGGGTTAGGGTTAATAAGTCAGCGTGGAAATAAGTGCATATTCCGTCTGCTATGGTATTTGTCTGACGTACTTCCTGAAGAATCGACCTGGATTTATTCATCCGTCATAGTTCAATTACCAGAAACAGAAAATGTGCAGGAAGTTGACTCTGCTGTACTTTACGTATAAATCCTCTCGATACAAAGTGAGGAGCGTCTTCATTTAAAGACGTTGCTGCAGGGACACGATAGACTTGCAAAGCCAGCTGTCACTCAGAGGCTCAAAGGTCACTTGCTTACACCTCCTCAGTGCACACACACACACACACACACACACACACACACAAATCACTTACCCCGTCAGCTGCCATGATGCAACTCTTCTTCACTGTCGATACAAAACCTCCAGACGTGGTATCACACACTAACACACACCTCCATAGGGAGATCCAATGAGCATGCTTCAAAATATGTAATATATATTATTCTCTGAAACCTAATGGACAGTTTTCTCATTTGGTCCGAACGCGAGGAAGATATTTGGTACACGTCTGATCTTATAGCTTTTGTGAAAAAGACTCTTATTTATTTCCTCTTTGCAGATTCCAATGAACGGTGATTTGTCTTAAAACAAATCAGATTTTCTATCGGTAACGAGACACAAGGAGAGCGATCCATTAAGAATTCATTCACTTCCCCCCCTGGTTACTGTGTAGTTGAGCTCATTAGTGTGGCTTATGTTCACCACTGATATGCGTCACCGTCGAACGTAATAAGAGACCTGAAATTCCAGTAGTTGTCAAATTATTGACTGCTCTGTTTACCCGGGCTGTAGTAGGTATTGCACATTACGGGAAAGGCACTGAGCGGCACATACCTCGGCCAAGGCTGCACAATAGGGCTGAATTTGTCATTAGAAATATGGGAATGTTTAGAAATGTTGCATCAGAAATACACCGGGATGCATGTGCCACATTTTTATGTAAGTGAGTAGTTCATGAGGAAATGTCCAACAGTTACACATTTTTTGCAAAGATGCAAAATCGTTCATCATTAAAAAATATTCTGGATTCTCAGCTGAATCTGAATCTAATCACTTGCTCATTGGCTGATGGCTCATTGGCTGATGGCTCATTGGCTGATGGCTGATTGGCTGATGGCTGATTGGCTGATGGCCTGACCTTTGCCCAAATATCGCAGAAATCTGAGAGACGTAATAAGTAACCAACAAAAACCCACATTGTGCATTTAAAACAGCGATCTATGTAAAGCAACTTTAATACATGTTCAGTTTTAAACACAAATGCACTTGTGCAGCTTGGTACTTGACGTATTCTAACACTCATGCATATTGCGTTCCAGCCGTGTGCATTAAAGATGCCGCGACTGCAGTGAGCGGCGGTCAGGTGAGCAGGAAACTCTCGTACAACGATCACGTTCTGGAGCTGACGTACGAAGAAGGAAGTCCTTGCCCGGCAAACGCCGACCTCAAGCACAACACCGTCATCCACTTCATCTGCAGGTACGTCCGTCTTGTTTCAGTAATTGAAAACATAATGCGTGTGACATCTTGTCCCCTCGCCTGATGTTAAATCAGCCATTAAAACAACCATAACAAACACAGCAGCAGCCTTCACTTGATCTTTCATACAAACAAAGATGCATTTCTGCCACGTCGGGGAAAAACATGGATTAAATCAAGATTCAGCTGTTCTGTTTTAGTTTAAACTTTAATTAAATGTACTACTTTTCCAGGGTAATGACATATTTGGACAATAATTTAAGATGTCAGCCACTTGAAATATACAAACCCCAGTGATGCATGTGTTAAATATCTGCCTTGTGTTTGTACAGGCCGCCTAACATGAGCTCAGCCGCTCCAGAGCCGGTTCTCATCGAGTCCAACGCCAAGACGTGCTCACACTTCTTCTCTTTCCACACACCGCTGGTCTGCGAACAGCCAGTGAGTATGTTCAGTGTGTCCGTCGGAGGTGACGCTCGGCCTGTTTCATAAAGTAAATCAAATGTTGGAGAACTTTAGCGTAAAGAAAGAAGGTGTGTGTGTGTGTGTGTGTGTGTTGTGTGTGTTGTGTGTGTTGTGTGTGTGTGTGTGTAATTACAGGTTACTGTAAAGAAGTTCAACCTTTTCTTATGTCACTAAATTGGCCGGTTTCAGAGAGCGATGTCAGCAGAGTGCAGTCCGCAGGTTCTCAAGGATAATCACAGCCGTACAGGAATGTAGCAATAAATGATGTGCTGATGTCGCGAGCGCCGCAGATTGTCCGTGAACATCTTGAAAGAAAACTCTCGACGGCGTTGTATAGAAGAGAAATAGTTGAATTCCTCCGCTTTGAGTTCTGAGACCTAAAAGCTATGAGTGTTACTGTACGGTGCAAGAGAGTACCGCTGACTATACTATATATTCTATATTCCATCTTTCAGGTGAAGTGTTCGGTCCTGAACGGCTCCACTCTGGTGGATCTGACTCCTCTGATCCATGTCAGTGGATTCTACACAGCCACAGGTGAGTGGGCCGGCGTGTGCGTGTGTCGCACTTGTTCCGGTAGCCGGGCTCGCCGTGTGTGCACGTTATTACGTGAGAGACCTTTTTTTTTCAAATGTCCGGCCTTCCCAGCGTTTATAGCGGTTTTGTTGATGTCGCTCCTCACCAGGTGGAATATGTTACTAATGTCTTAAAATGTCTTTTCCACACGCTCTTAAAGCTCTTTTCATTCTGATTCGTTGTTTCCATGTCGCCGTTTCTTTCCTCAGACGAGGCCGTGGACCAAAGTGACGGATCTCCAGACTTCTACATCAACATCTGTCTGCCTCTGAACCCCATCCCCGGGGTCACCTGCCCCTCCGGAGCTGCTGTCTGTTCAGATCCTGATAATGGACCTCCAGTGGTAAGACACACACACACACACACACACACACACACACACACACACACACACACACACACACGCCTCTCTTTAAATCTCTCTTCTGTCTCCTACAGGACATCGGGCGGACGACCAGCGGTCCTGAGATCAACAGTGCGACGGGAGAAGTGTCCATCACTTACAACAGCTCCACCAAGTGTGCAGCCGATCCTGAACAGAACTACACGTCCACCATCATCTTCACCTGCCTGCGAGGCCTGGAGCTGGTCAGTCGGCTTCTGAAGAGAATGCAAAATGAATTCCTTTCCGTCATGCCCGGCACTAATCCTCTTCCATAGTCTGCAGTTTGATGTGTTTTATGATTGGAGTACTTACACATGCACCATAACTTCCCTGAGGATTTCCTTTCACCCTTTTTAAAGCGGCGACCTTTTATATCTTCCTCCAGGGCTCTCCACAAATGCTGAGGCTGCAGGAATGTGTGTATTTGTTTGAGTGGGCGACTCCTATCGTCTGTTCAGACGCCACCCACACCAACACCAGCGGCTGCCAGCTCACCGACTCCCAGCTCCAGTTCACCTTTGACCTGTCCACCCTCTCTGGTGAAGTCCAGGTGAGCTCCACAGCTGCTCGTCTGGCCACAAAGATTATATTCCACCAGAGATGCACATGAATATTCCTTTCACTCTGTTAAATCTCTTTCACACGACGCGGTGTAAGTATATGTTGTAGTAAAGTTGAGTCTCTGTGCGTTAGGTACCAGCGAGCTCCAACAACTACCGCATCAACGTCTGTGGCTCCGTGGCTGAGCCGGCCTGTAAGAAGAGCGCAGTTTGTCTCGTGTCTGGTTCTGGTTCAGACATGACGGCCTCATCATTTGGCATCAGCAAGGCCATGACGATGGACTTCAAACACGATGAGGACGCCGTACTGATGCGGTACGGTGGGGGAGACCCCTGCCCACCAGGTAGGTCTGCTAAACTGATCTGAACGTGTCAAAGCTTCACTGAGATGTGTCGGTTAGTATACACACAATAATCTTCTTACACTGTACTCCAGACTCCGGGAGCATAATAATAATAATAATAATAATAATAATTATAATAATTATAATAATAATAATAATAATAATAATAATTATAATAATTATAATAATAATAATAATAATAATAATAATAATAATAATAATTATAATAATTATAATAATAATAATAATAATAATAATTATTATTATTATTATTATTATTATTATATTATTATTATTATTATTATTATTATTATTATTATTATTATTATTATAATAATAATAATAATAATAATAATAATTTTCTCACCGTTTCTCTCTCTCTCTTCCAGCCTCTGGTAAGCGCCAGTCCTCCATATTGTTTACCTGCGACCAGTCCGCAGGCCACGGCTCTCCACAGCTGCTCTCGGAGACGTTGGGTTGTTCAGCCACTTTTCAGTGGCGCACCAGCGCCGTTTGTCCCCCGGTGAAGATGGAGTGTAAGCTGGTCAGCCAGCATCAGACCTTCGACCTCCGCACCCTGTCCTCCCTCACTGAGCCCTGGAAGTTCAGCCACCATGGAGACTCGTGAGTCCGGCTCAGATGGTCTCTTAACCGGGTGTCATATTTATGCATGTGATCTTCTTTTATGTTCATGACAAACCGAAGGACAGGAAGTGCACGAGGCGCTTTAGGGATGGAGATAGTTGTTAAATAGCTTTTGTTTGGTGCTGTTGTTACTTCCACCAAGGAGGTCACGTCTTCGTTTGTTTGTTTGTCAGCAGCACTATGGAAAAATGACTGGCTAGATGTTTATGAAACTTTTCTTACTTTCCTGTTGTCGTCAGGTACTACATCAACCTGTGTCAGGGGATCCACGGGGGGCTGCCAGGTTGTCCGGACGGAGCGACCGTGTGCCGACACTCTGCAGCCGGCCTGACGCAGACCCTGGGCCGAGTTTACACTCAGAAGATGAGCTACACCGGTGAGTCAAACTGAAACCCCAGAAGATGTTGCAGCTCGTGTCTTCTGTTACTCTTCTCACAGCTGCGTGTTTTATGTTGTGCATCAGAAGTTTATTATCACATCTCTTCCCCCGCAGAGGGAAAGATCTCCGTCAGCTACTCAGCGGGAGACGATGTCTGTGGTAACGGAGTGAAGGCCAAGACCACGATCCAGCTGAGCTGTGGCTCCACTGTTGGACACCCGGCAATCATCAGGTAACAAACACACAATGAAATCAGCTGTTTAAAAAAAAAAATATATAAATATAATAATTAATTAAATTTTTTAATGTAAAAAATAAAAACTTTAATTATATTTTTACATATTTAAAATCTGCGTGATTCGCGACCTCGCGAGGTCTTAACTGCGTGACGCTCCTGGAGACGTCGAGGTTTAGGGATCTGTAGTTAATGACAGAACAAAGTTAAAGTTTCTCTGGTTCTGAGGCACAAAGCCAAACATTAGACTTGATGTTATGTAATGTTTTGTACTGAAGAAGTGTTAAACTGTGTTTATTAAGATCGCTTCAGTGAAAGCAGATTCTATTAAATGTATATTTTCTAAAATATATTCACTTTATATAACTTTAACTTTATATAATCTGACAGTTTCACAGCAATGTTTAGGTTTGTTTAACATGCTTTTATTTATCTTGCAATGTGATCGTCTATACTTCAGTTTTAAGTTCTGTTTTTATTTTTATTTTCCATAATTGTTATTACTATTCATATTATTATCACGATCGATCTGTTTCTGTGTGAACAGTGTTGACGAGGCTTCATGCCAGTTTGTGATTGGCTGGGAGACTCGCTCAGCGTGTGCCGTGAAGCAGCGCGAGGTGCTGATGGTGAACGGGACGATACAGGTGCCCGACACCGGAGCCAGCCTCAGTCTGGGAGCGCTCTACTTCAGGTAACACACGCAGCTGTGCACCTGAGTCTTAATCCTGCTCCCAGAATCTCTTCTTCGTGGGTTATCACCTTGTTGCGTAAAGTAGATTTTGTGGCCCCTCTAGTTTACACGCTTTAAACAAATGTTTGACCATCGTCCTCTCAGCCAACATCAGGCGTCTGGAGACATCCGTCCCAACGGCGACCGCTACATCTACCACATCCAGTTGTCCGGCATCACCAACGACTCCCTGCCCAGCTGTCTCGGTGCAAACATCTGCCAGGTCAAACTCAACGGGCCCTACAGACGCAGGATCGGCTCCTCCAGCAAGGCCAAGTACTACATTAAAGGTCGGTCAAAAACAAACATGTTTGTAACAGAATACAACATGTCTCTTCCACACATTAACGTCAACAACGTCTCTACAGGAGGTAACCTGGATGTGATGGTGCCCTCTGAGTCCGCGTGTGGGCGCGAGAAAACCAAAATGGTGTCGTCCACCATCATGTTCCACTGTAACCCCTCGGCAGGCGTCGGCATCCCCGAGTTTATGCTGGAGACGGATGAATGCCAGTATCTGTTTATGTGGCACACGGACGCTGTGTGCGGTCTCACGTGAGTAAACGCTTCTAAACTGGAATACCGTTTTTAATTCCACACCGTAGTAGATTCAGAACGTGTGCAAGTCTTCCGTTTAATTCTCCTCGCAGAACTGTTGAAGCGGAGTCGTACGACGGCGGCGGAGACGAGGCTCCAGCTGTCTCCAGGCGCAGCCAGGCGGTGTGGCTGATGCTGACCCTCCTGCTCGTGGGTCTGACCGTCTGCCTGCTCGGGCTTTTACTCCACAAGAGAGAGAGGAGGTGAGACCGACAGCATCCTGCAAACGCAGAGAAGCTTAAAGATGAGGACACATTTTAAAGAACGTTGAGTTTTGACGGATGTCTTGTGTTCTCTCGTCTCCGTGCAGAGAGCTGGTGATCCAGAAGGTCGCTGGCTGCTGCAAACGAGGAAATCAAGTCTCTTATAAATATTCCAAAGTAGGTTGATCTAATTAATTAATGAATGAATTAACTGGGATGGACCAAACCATTGCTCCATCATGAAAACAATCGTTGGTCGCAGCCCTGGAGAGATGACGTTTGTACTTTCAATGCTCAGGTCAACGTGGACGAAGAAGGTGGAGAAGAGGAGATGGAGTGGCTGATGGAGGAGCTCGAAGGCCCTCCCGCGTCCTCTTCCTCGTCCTCCCAGCGAGGGAGGAGCAACCACGGCAACGGTCACATTAAGACCAAGCCGGTGAACACGGACGGCCTGCGCTCGTTCTCGATGGACGAGCAGGACGACGACGACGACAGCGAGGACGAGGTGCTGAGTGTCCCGGGGGTGCGCGTGGTCAAATCCTCCGGACTCGCCAGGCACTCGGCGGCCCATCGCAGCCCCTTCCTTCAGGTGAGTATCGCGCTAACATCTGCCCAGGTGTTTCTAAGTTGCCCCCGAAAACCTCACCGACGTGTTTTCCCCTTCAGGAGGAGAGTGACGAGGACCTCGTCGGCCTCCTGGACGAGTCGGACAGGAAGAGGAAGAGCGGCAAACCTCGCTCCTCAGGAGTGAGTCGCGCTGACAACGCGGCGGCAAACAGGAAACGGGACGAGGACGACAGTGACGAGGACCTCCTCAGGGTGTGATGTCACTTCCTGCCTCCCGCCTTTACACCCAATCTGAACTCTTCTCAGTGAACGTCTCCATAGCAACAACAATGACATACCAACAACACGTTGAAAGCAGAAACCTTTCCTCTCTTTCGGGATTTATTTGTTTTGGGTTGGACTGCACCTTTACTTGGCCTCAGACTCTCCCGCCGCCGTCACAGACTGTGGTGTTGCCACATGGTTTCTTATTTATTGAACGCTGATTATTTGAAGTGCTCTGCAGGCCGTGTCTGACCTGCACCCTGTGTTCTCGTGTTGTCTGCGGAGCGGTGACGTCTCTGCAGTCCTGCCACATTTATCTCGTACAGATACTAAGATCACGTGAAATCAACCCCAGATGCACAAAAATCTACTTTGAAATCATACTTCTCTCTTTCTTTACTGCGGCGTCCATTAACTGAGGATAAGACGACGCGTCTGCATTTGGAGTTGATTTTTAATGTCCAGGATTGCGTTTGATATCTGTGAGACGCACCGTTCAGCAGCTCGATGGTGAAACAGTTTAGCAGATGGAAAACAACAGCTGTCAGAGAAGGCGAAGGGGGCCGGGTGAGTCCCTGCACGCGGGCGGTGAAGGAGTCCGTCTGTGTCGTGTCGCTGTTTACAGTTGCTATAACAGCAGACGTTTTCTCTTGCGATGCCTTCCTGATGATGAACTTACTTTGCAGCTTCACATCTGAATTATGTCCGGCGACGGATTGACTTTCTGTTCCCGTGTTGTACATAGAGGATGACGTTCTATAATGTGGACGTTTTGTTTGTTTGTCGTCTCCGCCGGTGATTCGCTCACACGTTTTTGTTTTTATGATTATTTAAATGGTTTGAGACTGTCTGTGAGAATCTGTGCGAAAAACTAGAGATGGCCTTAAGTGTGAATGGACGGTCGAGGAGGTCGAACGTGAAACATGGGATGTTAGTTTAGGTTGTTTTTGAAAGCCCCCCCCCCCCTCTCTCCCTCCCGCCAAAGCCATATTTCTACAGCCACCGCTGGCACTAATGTATGGAAGTTGGGAATTTTTGTTTCCGCTTGCACGCTCTCGTACATTCAAGGCTCAGCTTTGGTCTTCAGGTTTGTGATTGTCGATGTTTTAACTCGGAGATCAGCCCTCTGTAGCCAAACGCATGAAACTGTGAGAGAGAAGGAGGAAGTGACGCATTAAAGGATCAGTTCACTTACATTTAAACACATTTTTCTGCTTAATAATCAAAGCAGTGTGATGACGGGAGATATTCTGGAGAAGTAAATCGAAGCGACTGCAGTTCAAAGTCAGTGTTTGTGTTTCGTCCCGCTTCCACATTCTTTTCTTTGGACGTTTCTTAGTTTACACAATAAGGGCGTGATAATAAATGTTAATAAACCCACAAATAGCTGAACTTTTGCACCAATGTAGTTCTGTAATTCATCTTCTCTGCTGTGCTGTGTGTTTTTCTGAGGCTGCAACTAACAATTCTTTTCATTGTCGATATAAAATGTGAGGAACAAAGTGAAGAGGATCTCAGAGATGAAGCAACACGTCCTCACGCTGGGGAATAACCTCAAATATAAGTTCTGTAGATGAAGTCACATGTTCAGCCTCAGTGTTTTCCTCTAAAGCTCCACTTACTCTGAAGCTTTCAACTGCGGCTCACAGCACATTTGGCATTTCCTAATATTCAGCCGAGGAGTCCACTCGACGGAGCTGTGGTTGAAAGCTCCAGAGAAAGGTAGTAAGTTGTCCTTGAGCGAAGAGTTAAAGAAAACCTAGCAGGTGTCAATCAACAGATTCATAATATTATGAGTCTGTTAGTCGTTTTACTTCTTCTCTGTTTTAGTGGATTAGTGTGATGAGATGAGACGAATCATTATCATCCAGCACCTGAAGAATCATCTCCAGGTGTTCTCACCTGGATCCATTCACTGGAAGAAGAACCTTTCGGGGAATGTACTTTCATAAAAACACCTCGTGCGCTCAGACGAAGAGCCTTCCTCACATCGTGTGCATGATTACATCGTGTAGAGTACAACGGGGGATGGTGCCACATTAAGTCAAGTACAAACCAAACATGCGACGCTAAAATGTCTCATCAATCACTAAAGAGGGATTCACCTTTTTCTAAAGCTTAACATCTGCGCACAAGATGTTAAACAAACCTCTTCAAATGGGAAAGAATCAGTATTTTATACGTATTTTATGTTCTGTGTTAATCTACCACAATGATTAACACAGAACCTGCTCCAGGGTGTTCAGTGACTTATTGTCCTGCGTCTTTATCTCGTTGTAAAGTCTCACGTGTCTTTGCAGAAGAACCACATCATCAAGTGTTTCATCAAAGTCACCAAGTACAAATTCAATTAGTGCAATTACAAGTGAAATGTCAAGAATCTATATTTATTATTAAAAAGAAATCCCTTCTGACTTTATATGAGCTTTTATTTGAAAGCTCTCTGGAGGTGTGAGCTCCTCTACCTGTGTTGGCACTTTGTAATCATCCCGCGGAGACGTCGCCGCCGAGGAAGCGTTCAGTGCGTCCTTTCTTACGTTGCATAAAGTCTGTTTCTGCTGTAGCAACCAAAGTTAGTGTGGCTCATGTGCATGGTGCTGTGCTGACCCTTCTCCTGTCTATCCACATATGAATGGACGTTCTTGTGCTTTTTGTTTTTTGTCTGCACTCGATCAGAAAAACGCTTTTTGTGACGTGAAACTAATTCAGAGTGAAATTCACACAAACGAGAAAAAAAGCAAATGTTTAAAAAGAAGCACAAGAAGTTTCCTGTGATGATTCGGGACTCTGGGAGGTCGTCGGTGTTCGGGTTTAGTTGTGTTCGTCATGTCGTCTCATGTGTTTTCAGCTCTTTGCCTGTTTTTCCTATTTAAAAAAAACATTGATGTAAAAAGTATTGCATTATTTGAATAAATAAGATCTGCTGTTTATCACTGCGCTGGTTTCATTACCTGCTTTGTGACTCATGATACGCTGCACAAACACCTGACACTCAACTTGGACGTGTTTGGCTTTGACTTGAGTTACGTGAGACCAGACTTGGACTTCTGGGAGGGTTTATCTGTTGGGACTGATCCTGATGCTCGGACTTGGACGTGTTTGAATGACTTGAGACTCGACTTTCACCTTCGAAGGACCGCTGCAAACAACTTCAGACTTGGAATTGCCTCGAAAAGAAGTCGTGACCTGTCTGAGACGAGTCCTGGAACATTCGGGAGGATTTCAGATTTGATTTGCACTCATCTTAGTGGACTTAAGACTTGACATGAAAATTGGACGTCTTAAACAACTTCAGACTTGACTTGGACGTGTTTCTATGACTTGAACGTTGTCTACTTTATTCAACTTCCTCCGACCCCCCCCCCCCCCCCCCATGTCATGGACACGATGCTTTTGCCTGCTCCCCACCTGCAAGGCCTCAGACCATCATGTCTAACAGACTTCCAGGAACTTCGTTTAAATGTTGACTGATTAACAGCGTGTCTGCACACGCATGAGACGCAAAGACAGGGGCCTGTTTATGTTAATGACCCCCGGGTCACCTGTCACACGTGACTCACTCGGTCTGACGTCTAAAGAAAGTGATAGCAAACGGTCTTTAATGGTCCACTGTACCACGCGTAAAGCAACTACGTCGTTCTGTGGACCTTTGCTCCGGCGTGTCCTGTTAAAAACCCAAAGGGCAGGCATGTCAGTGGTCAGTCTGCAGAAGGAGGCTCAACACACACAGAGACACGGAGACACTGACACAGAGACACGGAGACACACAGACACGGAGACACGGAGACAGACACACAGACACAGAGACACTGACAGTGAAATTACTTGATTCTTAGAGAAGAAGAAAAACAACTTTGCAGCCATGGCGACTTTTGACGACATCTTGGAAGAAGTGGGGAACTTTGGCCGCTGTCAGAAGCGTATCTTCGCCCTGCTGTGCATGGTGTCCATGCCCTGGGCAGGCGTGTACGTCGGCATCGTCTTCCAGGGTTTCACCCCGGATCACTGGTGCCGGGACCCCGCGGTGGTGGAGAAGAGGCAGGCGTGCGGCTGGAGCCTGGCGGACAGTCGCAGGCTGACGGTGCCTCTGGTCAACAGCTCAGGAGTGATGCAGCAGAGCAGCTGTCAGCGCTACGAGGTGGACTGGAACACAACGGCACTCAGCTGCGAGACGAAGGAACTGGACCTCAGCAAAACTCCCACAACCGCCTGCACAGACGGCTGGGAGTACGACTACGAGGGCAGGCAGTCCTTCGTTACCGAGGTAAGTTACAAGGGGAAAGACAACAGCAGGAAATATGATGCAGCTTGTAGAGCATGTGTGAGGGTAGCATTTTAAAAAGGATTCTGATCGACTCACATTTACTTTTTAAAAAGGTGGAGACCTATAGGAACGCATATGAAAGGAAATAAATAAAAGAATATATATAAATAAATACACTCTATATCTGTCACTTTAAATAAATTGTTCATTATTATAGAAAATAGGTTTATTTGCTTTATTTCCGAGAGTTAAACGAGAAGATTGATTCCACGTCTGCATTCAGCTCGAACCAGGAGCGGATTAGCTTAGCTTAGCATAAAGAGTGGCAGTAGGGGGAAACAGCTAGCCTGACTTGTCCACCAACATTATGAAAACTCACTAACGAACCCGAAGTATCGTGCTTGTTTAGTCCAAGGTTACGATCACGTAACGTAGACTTGATGATCGACGTTGTGCGTTTGTGTCCCAGTTCGACCTGGTGTGTTCAGATGGATGGTGGGTGGATCTGTACCAGGCCACTCTCAACGTGGGCTTCCTGGTTGGGAGCATCACAATTGGCTACCTGGCCGACAGGTAAGGTGATGATTCGTTGGCGGGCGCGACCACAGATTCAGTCGATTGCCTTGTTCCGTGTCGGCCATTTTGATTTTCAGCATCTGTATCATTTTAACCTGAAGTCATTAAAACAGTTTCTTCTTCTTCTCCTCAGGTTTGGCAGGAAAATAAGCTTCCTGGTGTCCAGCTTGCTGAATGGGATCGCAGGAATAATGGTGGCCGTGGCTCCAAACTACGTGACGTTACTCGTCTTCCGAACGCTCTACGGGTTCGGAGTGAAAGGAGGCTGGGTGGCCGGATACGTGCTGAGTGAGAACCCTTAACCTTACAGTTGTGACGACAGAGTTAAAGAAACTACAAACGCATCGCGAGCATTATTCCGTTTCCTTCCCTCTCAGTCACGGAGATCGTGGGGGTGGAGTACAGACGCACAGTGGGAGTCCTGTACCAGATGTTCTTCAGCATCGGCCTCCTCATCCTCCCTCTGCTCGCCTACTTCATCACCGACTGGCGCTGGCTGCAGGTCGTCATCACCGTCCCCTACTTCATCTTCCTGTCCTACTACTGGTGAGAAATGCTAGTTATGCTTTACGCAGGACGTGAACCACATTTTGGGTTTTTATACGATATTGAAAGGAAACAAACGCTTAAATTCACCTGAATACATGAAAGCTTCGCACCCTTGAACTCTTTGACTCCTAAAAAATGTTTGTTGGCTGTTCTTCATGACGGTTTTGTATTTGCAGGTTTATCCCAGAATCTCCAAGATGGCTTCTGTCTCAGAATAAAAAGGCCCAAGCTGTGCAGATCACTGAGGCCATGGCCAAAGAGAACAAGATGACGCTGTCCAAGAACATCGAGGTGAACAGGAAACGCACCCGATGAGATTATACGTGTTAGTTATAGACGCACAAATAAAGTTTAGGTTAAGACACACTGTTTATTATATTAATGTCGTCATAACTCATGTGCTGTTTGCTCCTGCAGACTCTGACAGATGAGAACGCAGACACCTGCACTGCCTCCTTCATGGACCTGATCAAAACTCCAAAAATGAGAAAACACACTTTCATCCTCAGCTTCAACTGGTGAGTTTTTATTTTCGTATGTTGAATGTTATTTAAAGTCTTTTTGAGCCGTGCAACAACTTCAGGATGCTGGTTCTCTCCTTAAAGCTCTGTAATAAAGGACGACTCTCCCTCCAGGTTCACCAGCGCTGTGGTCTACCAGGGTTTGATCATGAGGCTGGGCATTCTGGGAGGAAACGTCTACATCGACTTCCTCATCTCTGGCCTGGTGGAGTTCCCCGCCGCCTTCCTCATCCTCTTCACCATCGAACGCATCGGCAGACGCATTCCCTTCGCCTCCGCCAACATCGTAGCTGGAGCCGCCTGCTTCATCACCGCCTTCATCCCTGACAGTGAGAGAACAAACCTGTCAGATGTCATCACTTCCTGCTTCTCTGGTTCTTCTGTGAACACTCCTCTCTGTTGCTTGCAGGTCTGTTCTGGTTTAAGACGGTGGTGGCCTGCATCGGGCGGCTGGGGATCACCATGGCCTTTGAGATGGTGGTGTTTGTTAACACTGAGCTCTACCCGACGTTTGTCAGGTAAAATGTACGAACTGTCCTCTCTCTCTGTCTGCTGTTGGAGAAGAATGCACTTGCAATTTGCTAAATGTCATGTAGCTCTTGTTTTTACCAAGGTTGAACATTAATAGCAGTTCCTTTTGGACTAAAGTGCACAAAACAAATCCTAATTTTGACAACTGATGACAGTAAATGTGTCTGCAATACTCCGGCACATATAAATACTCTCTTTCTTGCCATTTTAATATTGATTTACTTTATTGATTCAGACATGGTGGCTCTTGCTGCTCATGCAACAGCACAGATTTCATCCCTCAGTGTTTGGGAAATACATTTTCTGTAGCCAATGTGCAAATTATCATCAACTAAACCAAACGTGTTTTGACTGCAGGAACCTGGGAGTGTCCGTTTGTTCCACGCTGTGTGACGTTGGAGGCATCGTCGCTCCCTTCCTGCTCTACAGACTGGCTGTCATCTGGCTGGAGCTGCCACTCATCATCTTCGGTGGGTTTTATATTATTATGAACATTTGTTAGATGTTAGCTATGGGACTGTTTTACATTCGGACACGTCGGTGCCCTCTGGTGGACAGACTAAGTAATGCTGACTCATGTGCTGCGCAGGCTCTCTGGCTTTCGTGGCCGGTGGTTTGGTGCTGATGCTTCCTGAGACCAGAGGTGTGCCGCTGCCCGAAACCATCGACGACATCGAGTTCCCCGAAAGGTGAGTATCTGCTGAATCCACGCAGCAAGAAAACTTCTTTATTACACACGTTTTGGCTCAATCGAGAGCAAAAATAGGGATTTTATTTACCCAAATTACATACAAAGTTTAGGATGGGCAGCAAAATCAGGAAAAAAATGACAAAGTGAATTATTTATAATCTGAGCAGAACTGCAGACACATGGTGAGTTTCTCTCCCACCTGCAGGATTATAAACTCACGCTGGTCAGTCCATAGATAATTGCAGGAGAGAGCAGATGTGTGGTGTGGCTCCTGAGAACACCCCTCTAGTGTCAGGAGAATGGTACAGTCCAATCATCCAGCTGCAGGACACTGAGAAGCAAAGTGTTGGCGCTTTACGTTTAACAGGATTGTTAAACAGTGTCACTGACCGTGTGTCCGACTGATGTTAAATAACTGAAAGCATAACCTTCACTGTGCTTTATTGTTAACAGCCTTCACAGGCATATTCATGCAGTTTATCAATATGTGTTAGATCAGGGCTGCAAATAAGGATCGATTCATCTGCAGATTGTTTTCTGTCATGAAATACAATATACAACAAATACAACAAGAATCATAAACAATACACACACACTCACTCACTCACACACACACTACACACACAAATGAGCACAATATCCAGTTATTATGTAAATTAAAACCAGTTCTAAAATGGGAACAATTTTGAAACTATTTCAGCGAGAGATCAAGACGTGACAAAATATAATCTTCGGGTTTCCCTTTTTGCCAAGTTTGTACTTAATGTACATCGTGTGTGTGTGTGTGTGTGTGTGTGTGTGTGTGTGTGTGTGTGTGTGTGTGTTCAGAGTGAAGGAGAAAGCTGCTCTGAAGAACCAGCAGTTGACCAACCTGCTGCCAAACAACGATGTATCGTTCAACAAAGAAACGGCGACTGTTTAATGTCCTTCTGTGACCAAAACGTATTTATTAATGTTGTATAACATGTTGTTATATAGGTGTTATATATTAGATTCCTGCTTTGATTTTCTTTCTGGCTTGGACTGAGCTTTCTTAAAAAGATTTTAAATGTTTGTCTGTAAACATTATCACCCACGAAGAACTTAGTTTTTACATTAAAGTATAAAGTTTCTTTGTTCGGCATTGAGATGTGTGTAAAGAGAGTAAGTGTGTGAACTCAGTTATTTTATAATTATTATATAAATACATCATTAAATTTGTTTTATTTTGACATAACTTCCAATTGTTTTAAAAAAATAACATTTATTAAACATTTCCCTTGACTTAAAGTTGTTGTTCAGTATTGGTTGATTTTCCGCACATCTGTGGTTACCGTGGTAACAGCAGCTGTGTTTACTGCAGTGACGTGTATACATTGTGTTTCCAGAGTCCTTCACAATAAAAGCCACCTGTTTTGGCTTTGTGCTTTTATTGTGATTGTGGTACAGTGAAGAAAAGTTGGGTTAGCATTAGCATTAGCATTAGCATTAGCATTAGCAGCTCTGATACGACTGTCGGAGCGTGAGCTGAAAACAGAGATAAAATGAAAACATAATTATATTCTCCATCGTTTCCTTTGCATCACTGTCGATTGAATTCAGCGCAGGAATGGCGGACTCCGCCACAAACTATAAAAATAACTATAGTTGGAGATTAGTTTAAATTAGTACAAGTACTGAGACAACAAAATGAAGTTTAGCATCTAAACAAATTGAGTTATATGCAGAATAAATACAAATGTATAGAATAAATAAAGGACAAACAATAACAAGACAAAGTGGCAAGAGAAACATCTAAAATTACTTCTGGAAAATCACGTGAAAGAGCAGAAGAGGTTATTTAGTATTTAGGTTGTTTACTAAAGCAATACTAAAATGTATTGAAAATCTGCTTAATTAAATTACAAAATTGTTATAAAAATATTCTTTAAGTACCAATAAAGTACTCGTTATGCAGCATAATGTATATTCTATTTATGTTGCAGCTGGTGAAAGTGGACCCAATCTTAAATATTGTGTATACTGCTGGTTAACTTAACTACAATAATGTATGTATTTATTAGCTGATTTACATTTTGCATTAATAATCTAACTCTGCCAAGTAATTAAAGCTATTAAGTAAAAAGTATAAAATACACCTCAAAATTTAAATACAGTGCTTAAGTAAATGTTATTAGGCCTGCAGAGTGACTTTAATGTAACTATCATTTAGTGAATAGTTGGTTGTCTTAAATCCACATTTGAAATGCATCTGTGTGATTCTAATTTCATAAGGAGTTTTTAATACCACCACTAGGAGTCGCACACAGCTGCACGCCATCGTATCATGTCACAGCTTCATTCAACATCAATGATCTGCCTTTAAAAGTAAAAGTCCACCGTGTCCTGTGACACGTGCAAGCATGCGCGTTATGCAACCCTAGAAGCACACTTTAAGCATACTAACAGAATTGGTTTTGGCTCACTTCAGTGATTGCGTAAGTTCTTGGTATTCTGTGTTAACTCCATTAAACAGTGACATGTTTTCCACTCCACTGCAGCTTTAAATATTTTCAACGGGCCTTTTTTTTTTTGGACTTTAGTTCCAGTTTGAGCGGAGGAGGAGTATAAAGTCTGTCAGAATCTGACAAGCAGACACTGATGCTCGGTGTGAGAACAGAACAACGTCGGGCTTGTTTTGATATCTTCCAACAACTTGGATCACAGAAGTGATGACGACCTTTGACGACCTCCTGGAAGAGGCTGGGCCTTTCGGCCGCTGCCAGAGGCGTGTCTTCGCCCTGCTCTGTCTGTTGTCGTTACCTTTTGCAGGCGTGTACGTCGGCATCGTCTTCCAGGGTTTCACCCCGGATCACTGGTGCCGGGACCCCGCAGTGGTGGAGAGGAGGCAGGCGTGCAGCTGGAGCCTGGAGGACAGTCGCAGGCTGACGGTGCCTCTGGTCAACAGCTCAGGAGTGATGCAGCAGAGCAGCTGTGAGCGGTATGCGGTGGACTGGAACACAACAGGACTCAGCTGCGACACACAGGAACTGAACCTCAGTGGGGTCCCAGTCACCACATGCAAGGTCAGACCTCTGAGATGGAAGTTCATCTGTTGGATGATCTGGTTCTGTAGAAGAATTCATAGAAAGCTTTCATGTGTTTTAGTGGAAGAGATCTCTGATACCAAATATATCTAAGCTTTCCTCTTTGATAAAGCTTACAGTTAGGGCTGTCTCAGGCTTACCTCGACCAGCCCCTCGTTGGGTTACGTCTGGATCATAAATTGTGATGCCCACGTTGATATTTTCCACCTTGTTAGCAAAATCAGTAGCATTGATGAATCCTTACATAATATATCATCTTCACATATTAACACCACTAGAATGGTTTTTCAAGCTTAAATGTAATCATGAGAAGTAACAAACTAGCACGTAAAGGCTTCGAAATTCACGAGTGGATTATTTATGGACGTATTTTATGATACGTCTTCGACAGGAGCTGCAACAATGCGATCTACTTTTCGGCTTTTAGGACTCATTCCTGCAGCACTCCTTTACATATAAGAGGGTTTAACAATCTCCTCTAACTCTCTGCCAGAAAGTGAATAACCGTATTCACACAAAATGTCAAACTATTCCTTTAATGGAGAATATCTCAAGGATCGGGTTTTCATGTCTTTAAAAATTTTGTGACCCTGAAGTTATGTAAAGATGTACTTATTGCTTAGGTGTAAAGATTCAGTACTTTGTTGGCCTTGAGAGAAGTACAAAACTCTTTGGCAGTGGCGTGCTCAGACTCTCAGGAGGTCAACGGCATAAATCAAAAGGGTTTGCAGAGTTAAGGTTAATTTTTCACACCAGCGAAGGAGCATCATGTCGGATCAGAAGAGTTGCTTGCTTTTCTGAGTCTGATGTGTAAGAGTGCATTTACCGCCTGCAGTAAATGTTTTGTTTTTGTCTTTAAGGATGGCTGGGAGTATCAGTATGAAGGCAGGAAGTCCTTTGTCACAGAGGTGAGAAGAGACATGTGATGCATCTGTGCTTCAAAACAGGGTTTCAATCCCTAAACGTTTTAATGCTTCTCAAATACTGCAAATCACAGTTCAGCATCTTCTGAATTGCAACCAAAGTCAATGATAACATATTTTACAGTACAGACACAAAGACATCCTGTGTGGAGACATGTAACCTTTTCCTTCTGGTCTCAGTTTAACTTGGTGTGTTCAGAAGGATGGTATGTGGACATGTACCAGTCCACTCTCAATGTGGGCTTTCTTGCCGGCAGCTTTGCTTTTGGTTTCTTTGCTGACAGGTGAGACACGTCGGCCACGATTACACGTTCGGCACTAGTAATTTTAGCTGTATTTCTATTGTAAACAATGTTTTAGTTTTCCTTTTTATAGGTATAAATTGTAAGAACAACTAAAATTCCCCTTTCCCAATAACACAAAACATTACACTAATATACAAATAAAAACAAAAAGAAGAAAAACTCATTCTGCTTACACTTTAGGTGCAATATATATATATACTGTATATATAGTTTTTATTTATATAACACACACACACACACACACACACACACACACACACACAGCAGAATGGACTCCTAAAAAAGCATTCAATCAAAGTGTGTAATGACAAACTAACTAAGGCAGGGGTCGGGAACCTTTTTGGCATGGAGAGCCATACAAGCCAAATATTTTTAAATGTATTTCCTTGAGAGCCATATATTTATTAATAAAATGGAGTTTTAAGTGCATCACGTCTCCGAGTACTAAAAGCACTATCAGTGTTAACCCACCCCCGTGATGTGGAAACATGTGAACATCCAAATGGAGCTGATTGACCTCCAGTGTAACGACACACTCGAGGCAAAGTGTGACTCTGTGGGCGCTGCAGTTTCCAAGCTTCACCCCCGAAACGATGCTTTAATGTTGGCCCTCTCTGATTGAGTTTGACACCCCTGGTGTACTGCTTGCTTTGCTCAGTTTCTAAAAAATGTCAGCTCAAAATTGTCTGCGAGCCATATCTCGTCATCGAAAGAGCCAAATATGGCTCGCGATCCATAGGTTCCCGACCCCTGAACTAGTGAAAATATCCTTTTTTCGTGAAATAACAAAAACCTAAATAAAAACAACCCTCATTTTGAAAGAAATTCTCACCTCACGTCTTCCTGTCTGCAGGTTTGGCAGGAAGATCAGTTTCCTGTTGTCCAACGTCCTGAATGCGATCTCGGGGATGGCGCTGGCCTTCGCTCCAAACTACGTCTCCATCCTGGTGTTGAGGTCCATTTTTGGCTTCGGAGTCAAAGGAGGCTGGATGTCCACATATGTGCTGCGTAATGATGTCTTTACTAACACATGGACAACTGCCTCACCTTCGCTTTACATTAACCAAACTTAGTAACTCAGTAACTGTCCACTCTGTAAATGTGTTGATATGTTCCCTGTCGTCCTGTCAGTCACAGAGATTGTTGGAGTGGAGTACAGACGGACGGTGGGGATATTGTTCCAGATGTTCTTCAGCGTCGGCGTCCTCATCCTCCCTCTGCTCGCCTACTTCATAGCCGACTGGCGCTGGATGCAGGTCGTCATCACTGCACCATACATCCTCTTCCTGTCCTACTACTGGTGAGAAACTTTGCATTGGCTCAAAAGCCTGAACACTAAACTCACAGGGTTCATCGACGTCACCTGTGTGTGTGCAGCTATAGTGTGAGAGGTCAGGAGGGCTCGAACGGGACCTTAGAGTGGTCGTCCTGTGGTCGTCCAGTGGTCGGAGGGTCGGCGGTCGAAGTGTCCTTGGGCAAGATACTGAACCCCAAATTGCTCCCGATGGCCTGGCAATGGATGGATGGTGTGTGTGTGTGTGTGTGTGTGTGTGTGTGTGTGTGTGTGTGTGTGTGTGTGTGTGTGTGTGTGTGTGTGTGTGTGTGTGTGTGTGTGAATGGTTATCCCGACTGACGAACTGATGTGCACCTTGTATGGTAGCCACTCACTCTGTATGTATGTGTGTGAATGACGTGTTGTAAAGCGCTTTGAGTGATCGCAAAGATTGGATATAAATGCGTCCATTTACTTACAATGCTTGGCATTTTTGCACTTATGATTCCCTCATCTCAAAGTAAACAGGTTTAACATTCTTCGCTAAATACCCCACTCGTGAACTCTTGGCCGAACACGAGTCCGCCTTTATCTTGGTGGTGCAGTTCATCAATAGCTTTAGAGTTGGTCTTCACTCTACAACACGTGAGAGTATCATAAACGTTTGGTTTGCAATCATTCCAAAAGTCCCCATTGGCTCTTCATTGAGGGAACCAGTGCGATGCTGAATATAATGCATCATCCCTGCAGCACAAGAAAAAGAAGGAAAGTCCCACCATGGAGATTGGGATTGGGCCATATTTTCCTGGCAGCTTTCATGTCTGTGTTTATGTACTTTGCTATAAATCCCCTCATCTCACGCTAAGATTTCTTTTTAAATGTTCTGTCGTAGGCTTATCCCAGAGTCTCCGAGGTGGCTCATCTCGCAGAACAATTCTTCCAAAGCTCTGGAGATCACTGAGGCCATCGCAAAGGAGAATAAGAGGAACCTCAAGAACGTTAAGGTAAATCAAGTCAACTGTTCACTCTCGATTCTCCTGAAAGGATCCACTGTGCCAAATACGTTGTACTAAGATCCGAACTTGATTACTTGCGTCAGACGCTGACGGATGAGGAAGGCGACTCCACCTCTGCCTCTTTGGTGGACCTGTTCAGAACTCCAAATATGAGAAAGCACACTTTGATCCTCATGTTCAACTGGTGAGGCTCAGATAAAATCACAGATTTGTAGACGTGTGGCAGATTTTGAATGTCCTCTTGTTTCCGTCCCTGCAGGTTCACCAGCGCTGTGGTTTATCAAGGCCTCATCATGCGCGTGGGGATCGCAGGAGGAAACGTCTACATCGACTTCTTCATCGCTGGACTGGTGGAGTTCCCCGCCGCCTTCCTCATCCTCTTCACCATCGAACGCATCGGCAGACGCATTCCCTTCGCTTCCGCCAACATCGTAGCTGGAGCCGCCTGCTTGATCACGGCTTTCATTCCTGACAGTGAGAGAACATCTTGTTGCAAACACTTGACCCCTCAATGTCCTCACAACTTGTTGCTTCCCGCAAATCTATGACTTTTTAATCTCAGAGAATATCCAAGTTTTTTTCTTTTTCTCGTAAATTTGGGATTTTTTTCTTGTAAATGTAACACTTTAATCAAGAACAAGAAAAACTTGGATATTCTGTGTGTTTTAATCTCAAAGAATATCCACGTTTGTTCTCGTAAATGTGTGTGTTTTCTCATTAATATTCCACTTTAATTTTGCAGAATATCCAAGTTTTTTTTGTGTAATTTTACGCCTTAAATCTAGTTTTTTATCTCAGAATTTTAACTCTCTCTCCCGGCTTCATATTTATTTATCTATTTATTTCTACAATGGCTCTAATATGCCGTCGTATTGGGGAGCACTTCTGCATATGTGGGAAGAGTTGCATTAACCCTTTCGTGGCTCCAGAGAGAGCTGTGTGGACTCTACTCTACCATATAACACTTTCTTATAATGTTGTCGCTGTGTGTCAGGGATGTCCTGGTTTAAGACCGTGGTGGCCTGCATCGGGCGGCTGGGGATCACTGTTGCCTTTGAGATGGTGGTGTTTGTTAACACTGAGCTCTACCCGACATACGTGAGGTGAGGCGGATCATCTCTACGCTCACATTCCTGCAGCTTTGCAATATACTGTGTAATTACTAAAGTTTGGGGAACTGGATACAGGAACCTGGGAGTGTCCGTTTGTTCCACGCTGTGTGACGTTGGAGGCATCGTCGCTCCCTTCCTGCTCTACAGACTGGCTGCCATCTGGCTGGAGCTGCCACTCATCATCTTCGGTGGGTTGTGACACTCACTTACTTACATAATATATATATAAAGATCAAATACTTATGAGGTCTAGCACCTCACTGCCTCCTTCACACCTGTCTTAAATGACATAAACAAACATAAGGCCCTAATGCCAGAACCTGTCCGCCAAAAGGGTCCAAACCGGCCCAATCCGGCCCACTGGATGACTTCAGAAAATTCATTTATTCCCTGGGGTTGCACTTTCCCATTAAGAGTAGCTGCCCCATGCTGGACACTTTATTATAGATCCCACAGGCTTCATACAGGCTACGTGAAACAAGAGTCCAGCTGTAGGTTCATGCAGGAGCCGCAGTGAGAAATGTCTTTGTCAAACAGGAAACAGATGGACAAATGGACCCGTCCCTATTTCTTCAGAGCTAAAGGGCAAGCTTGGTGTGTTCACACTTTCATTGCTCAAGGAATATAATATTTGACTCATCAAGGCTTAAAAAAAAAAAAGACATTTAGCTCTTTTTTTTAATAGTTCAAAGAGATTTTACGACCATAAAAAATAAGCAGAGGACAGAAATCAACGGAAGGCCGAATTTCTTATTTCAATGTTCGGTAAGTTTGATCTTTGGTATTTATTTGTATCAATGCATTGCAGTTCATGGTTTCTATTTTTGCATTTTGAAGGGAGGGTGCTGAATGTTGAGATAGAACCAGCAGATCTCCATCGTATATTATTGACGAGTGAAGCACAAAGTTTGTAGATGTTTTGTTTTAATCTGTAATTGATTCGGTGTTTTATATCAAACAGGAGTCGTCGCGTTCGTAGCTGGAGGTTTGGTGCTGTTGCTGCCGGAAACCAAAGGAGTTCCTCTCCCTGAGACCATCGAGGATATTGAGTTTCCTAATAGGTGATAAATCTCCACAAACATTCCCACAAAACATTTAACACGTTGAGATTATTATGATGCATCAATAATATATTATATATATAATAATATAATATAGCAGTAATGTTTTTTTACCAACTCTCAAGAGTTTCAGCACTTTGGTGGAATTGTGCGTATTCTTGCCCTGCAGTTAGTTAGTAATATACTTGAGATGTAGATTGTATGGATCCAGTCGTAGAGGTGAAATGCTGCCCTCTATTTCTTTTTGTTTTTGTTTTTTATTTCCTATTTATAATGAATGTATGCTTTTGTTCCTAGGAAACAGGAAGATGCGGTGGAGAACCAACACATGAAGAAACTTTTAAAATCAGACCTGACAAACAACAAGGAAACAACAACTGTGTGACTGTGACTGTGTGTGTGTGTATGCGTGCGTGTGTGTAGACTTATTCACTGTGACATATTATGTTAAAAACAAGGAAGGTTTTTTAAAACATTTCTATAAATCAACTTTTACCAATTTCCTTCGTATTGTGTTTTATTTTTTCCAGCTCCTAAAGAAAACAGCTTTACATCCCAAAACCAGGAGATCTGCTTATTGTGTTTCCACCACAGGACATGAAGCACCTCTTGACATCCGATAATACCAGACTACAAACTTACATTACAGTGCTAACAAGTTAAAGTATCTTCAAATGATGCTTTCACTGTCTGCCACTGAAGCTATCGTATTTGTTCAAGGTGGATGTTTTTTAACCGGCTTTTATGGTGTTGTCGATCCAGTCAACAAACTTGGAGACTCGAGCGTAGACGCCGGGTTTCATGGCATTGGCGCATCCCAGACCCCATGATGTCACCCCCCTGTAGCACGTATTTATTACTGGAATAACAGACCAGAGGGCCACCACTGTCGCCCTGCAGGAGAAAAACAATTCAGTTCAACTGCTGTCAAATATAGTGATACAGATGTGGACATTTTATATTTACCAGCAGATGTAGCAGATATAAATATATATATATATATGTGTGTATATATATGTGTGTGTATATATATATATATATATATATATATATATATATATATATATATATATATATACATATATATATATATATATACATATATATATATATATATATATATATATATATATATATATATATATATATATATACATATACATATACATATATATATATATATATATATATATATATATATATATATATATATATGTATGTATGTCGGTTTCCATAGTTTTTTGTTTGTTTTCCCACCTGGCAGCTGTCTGTTCCTCCCTCGATGTTTCCTGCACACATCTCGTGGTCTTTGACTCGGCCGTTCAGGTACGAGGGACGATTACAGATCTTGGTCTCGATCACAGGAAAACCAGCTTCCTTCAGGACGCCGTCCCCTCCCGTCCCTGCAACACACCTCCACACAGTTATCAGGGTTCTAGTTCTATAATATATATTGTATCTTTAATTGAAAAAAGCAAAAAGATATTATTAAATATATTCATTTTGGCTTGAATATCGGGTCATTTTTGATAATATAATATATTTGCATCTAATCACTAATATAATCACATGCATACACTTGCATAACTTTACTTTGGCAACATAATATAAAAATAAAAGGTGTGAATAATGCAGAAAAATAATGTAAACCCAGGAGAACCTATTTGAGCACATTGGTCATATATATATATATATATATATATATATTATATTATATTATATATAATATAGTATAATATATATTATATTATAATATATATATTATATTATAATATGTATATATATATATTATTATAAGATATATTATATAATATATATATATATATATATAATATATATATAAAAATATATATATTTTTTTATATTTATATATATATATATTATATTATAATATATATATATCCGACTTAAAACTGAACCTAAAACTGAACCACTCTTTACCCCCGCCTTCCAAACCACTGTTCGCCCCCCGTCCATAATATATTACATCTTTTAATATCCCTCTCTTTTGTGATCCTCACTTTTAAAAAAATAATCGGTAGCCGTACAAGATCGGGTGATCATGGGGGAAATGGACGGCAGACAGGCTTTGACGAGGGTAGTGGGGAGGGGATCAAGCTGGCAGGTGGTGCATTTGGCTTTACAGATGAGCTTGGAGATGGTGGCTTCTGATGCTGGAGTGAAGTTGGAGAGGGTGCTGGTGGGTGGTTGCACCGTGGTGGCCATCTAGAGTGGGTCCGTCGAGGGGGCGCCGTACCAGAGTACCCTAGGCCAAAGGTCAATGATCGATTTTGTAATTGTATCATCTGATCTGAGGCCGCATGTTTTGGACACTCGGGTGAAGAGAATCGGAGCAGTGGGGACGATACTGCAGTCGCTTTACCGCACCGTGGTGACGAAAAGAGAGCTGAGCCAGAAGGCAAAGCTCTCCATCCGTGAGAGACTCTGAGTAGAGCCGCTGCTCCTTTACGTTGAAAGGAGCCAGTTGAGGTGGTTCATCTAGTAAGGAGCCACCTGGGCACCTCCCTAGGGAGGTGTTCCAGGCACGTCCAGCTGGGAGGAGACCCCGGGGAAGACCCAGGACTCGGTGGAGAGATTATATCTCCTCACTGGGAACGCCTCAGGATCCCCCAGTCGGAGCTGGAGGATGTGGCCCGGAGAGGGGAAGATTGGGGTTCCTTACTGGAGCTGCTGCCCCCGCGACCCGACCCCGGATAAGCGGTAGACGATGGATGGATGGATGGATGATTATTATTATTATTGTAATTATTATTATTATTGTAATTATTGTTATTATTGTAATAATAATAATTATTATTATTATTATAATTATTATATACATTTTAAATGAAAGCTAATCACCAGCTTTTACCATCAGTGCCCTAAAACTCTTAAGCGGTATAATTGTTTTTAATATTCAAGTCTCATCTGAAGACTTTAATTTAAAATACTTTGCCAAACTGTATATTTTACATGGCTTGGTATATTAATACAAATTAAATGGAAAAAGTATCCTGTTCCTTTTCTTGAGTAGAAATACACAATTACACATAAATGTCCAGCATTCAAAATCCCACTAAAATAAGTATTGCTGTATTAGTAAAATGCACCTAAAGTATAAAATATAAGTAAATAAAACTAATAATGCATAAATATCAACCAAAGAGACATAATTTAATGAAACAAGAATCTGACTGAAAACAGCCTTTAAATTCATGTTTTTTGAGGGACAATTTTGCAGAATGTCCTCTAACACACACTGAACTTAAAGTAGGTTGTTTTGTAATCACATGTTTGCCGTTGAGGACATTGGTCCGGTTTAGCTGAAGATTAACTATATATATTGATCTCATTTTATCTAGATCACAAAGTATTCACCATCATGTCTGTATTACTTTATAACACTATAACACACACCTATACATTACCACTGAAGAACGCTCAGGCGTGTTTAGGATGCAAATCCCATTGAAGTGAAATTAATGCCATGTTGATAAGAAGTAAAAGGTCACATGAACTCAAATGAGGTCAAAGCTCATGAGCCGTCTCCTAAAATCTTCTGGATCTTCAGAAAAACAACAGATTAGCTGGAGAAGCCTGTGTGGAGGTTTTAAAACAGAAGGTGTATTTATTCAATATATAACAAACAACGGAGGAGATGAAACGCTGTGGTATTTCCATGCAACGTTTAGTGTTCCGAAATCTAACATTAACAAGGTTTTTGACCTCTTTTGTCGTCCTTGTCAGGCCAATGATTGACTAATGATTCAGCTGCCCTATTTATTTTCTAGACATGCTAAAAGGAGCCCAATAACGTACCAGGAGGCACCTCGGTGACTTCGTCGAATATTAGCCGCTAGTCCAAGGGGCTCACGATGGACCTGTACAAACTAGCTTTCCTCCTGGGAACCCTGATCTGCTCTGGTGAGATATAATGGCATCTTTGAATGATAATTATAAATGATTTTACAACTATATATAAAGTAAGACTTTAAGACTATACTTTGCTTCACTTTGAAAGCTGATTAAATATGTTCTGAATCAAGCCAGGATGTGTTAACACACAAGTCTGGATGCACATGAAACAGGTTTCACTCACACAGTTTAAAGGCAGATCCAATCAATGGGAAGCAAAGTCTAAATGTCTGTGACAAGCGTTACATAAATACATTTTACTAAAACATCTCAGAAATCACATTAAACTGAGAGTTTGGGGTTGAAACATGATTTCACATTCACATTTAATTTTAAATTAAAGTTCACAGAGCTCAACGTCTCTGACCAACAATGCAAATAATTATGATTTCAGATAAATGTGGTTTAGTTTAAGTGACAACAAAAGCTAATATAATAATATAATACATGCAACTCCAGCTTTTAAATCTCCAGAAGAACCTTTTGGGAAACATTTAAAATCTCCAGTTAAGACGTTAAGAAGAAGTCTAAAGCTACAAGCTAGGAGATGGTTAGCTTAGCTTAGCATGGAAACTGGAAGCAGGGGGAAACAGTTCACCTGCTGCACTCCGTATATTAAAGTTAATTAAACAAATAATAAACAACGTGTTAATTAGTGAGCTATAAAGCTGCTGCGTGTTACCTTTACACAGAGCCAGGCTACATATTTCCTAAAATAAGCTAAGCTAACAGCTGCTAGCTTCATATTTAGTGCACAGAATAAATGCTAATAAAACTTAGATACTTAAGAATACTTTAACTTTAGTGCTTTCTTACCGTGTATTTCATAAGACTCACCTGAGCCGGCAGCTCAAGGTCGCAATCACAATATTGGTAATTTCAGTCAGATTAGGCAACGCTGGTTTTCCCGGCGTTACAAATCAGTCGCCGAAATTTCATAAACACAAAAAAAACATTTCCTTCTGAAATCTTTTTCAATGATCAAAACAAAGTTGTTATCAGTTGTTGATTCCAGAGCATCAAGTCAACTAATGACAATAAAACATTTAATTATTTTAATCAGAATTTATTGGGGGAAACAACCTCTTTGTTACATCTACTGTTGATTAATAAATTAATAATAATAAATAATTCAGTCTTTAATTACTGAACAGAAGGAAACATTTTTATTATCTTTTCTATTTGGAAAGTATTTGTGTATATTGTAAACAAATGTATGTTTATTTGTACAGTATGAATGTTTACCCAATTTACATAGTTTTCCCTTTAATTAATTTTAAAATGTTGAACTTCTTGTCAATAACTTGTGTTTTCTTTATTGTGTTTCTCCAGTTTGAGAAATACTATAACTAAAAGGCATTTTTATTACAATTATCTATTAATTTACTTCATTTATTTCCCTTTATTCTTGATAATTCGCCGGATTATTCTAATTAATATTTTTTAAATGTATTTTCATATAAAAAAATCAAAGATCATGACTTAAAATGTTTAAAACATTTACTGGTATCTCATGAATGATAATAAATCAGCTGCATATTTGACAATTAATTCATATTTTTGTGATTTCAGTTAGTTGTACTGAGGTGGACAGCTACACCAAAACTGAAGGAGCGTGGATCCTCTCGCTGCAGAAACGACAGCACTCAGCCAACACTGTGGCTGAATGTGCCGCCAAATGTGACGCCGAGTCAATCTTCACATGCAGGTGAGTTCACGCCCTGAAAACTAACATTACACTTTAACTTTTTACATTCGAGGCTCAGCAGCTGCTTTGTTTCCACAGGTCTTTCCTCTACGTTGAGAAGGACCAAGATTGTTGGACAGCAGCAGCAAACTCTAAATCAGAGATAGTCGTGCGCAGAAGCAGCGCAGCGTTATATGAAAAGAAATGTAAGTTATTCGCTCTTAAATGTAGAGCAAAGTCTTCTTTTATTATAGTGTCAAGTTTAGATTCTACATGGGATTTAGCCTCCAGTGCATTGTGTCTAACAGTTACATAATTAAATTACAAAATAAGTGCATTGCAATCCTTATAGTTACTGGGAAAACATTACAGTTACTAATAAAAATGTCAGAATATATTATAATATATATAATAATAAATATAACTTTTAAGGTTTTTAGGATTTATTCAACATTTGTTAATAAAGTAATCAAAATGTAATCAAATGCAATAAGTTACACAACTTTAATTAGAAATAATAATATTAATAATTACATTTTTAACAGGTTAACTCGTGATCTATAACCTACACTCCAAAACTAACCCTCTCCAACATGATGGTTAATGTTTAGCGTATATGTTGCGTGATCAGTGATGTTTGGACTGTCTGCAAACACACAGAGGAGGATAACACTGTGGGATTTAAAAACATCCCTCGAGTTGGATCAGATAAATGATTCACTCTGAGAACCCTCTGATAAATGTGTCCGGCAACAAGCATTTCATTTTGTTGAATAATGATGCGTGTGTTGGTTTTCTACCAGTATACCTCCTGGAGTGTGTTAATGGAGTAGGAACAGATTACAGAGGAACAAAGAGCAAATCAAAAACAGGGAAGACGTGCCAGAGATGGGAAGCTAAATACCCACACAGGCCCAAGTATGTATTCACGTCTCATCATGTTACTTTACACGTCGTGTCATTTCTACATCTTTTCATATAAGTTTTCTCAATGTGTCCGCTGCAGCTTCACGCCCAGTGAACATCCCAGAGCGGACCTGGAGTCCAACTTCTGCAGGAACCCTGATGGAGACAGCGGGGGACCCTGGTGCTACACCACCGACCCCGACACCCGCTGGGAGAACTGCAATGTACCCAGCTGCACCGGTGTGTGTGTATTACTTTGTGCTTCATTGTGTGTGATATCAATGATGTGGAGGCACAAATACAAAGTGTTGCTGTGTCACAAATCTCTCCCTCTTCTCCTGAATCCCAACGTTTTTCACAGTCGACTAATTTGAGTTTAAAATACAAAGAATGTAAACTTTGAGTCGGCTGCATTTGGACCTCTCTTGCTGTAATTGTATTTCATGTATAAATGTATTTAAGGAGGGTTGTGGGTATATGTTGCACATGAATATTTGTCACTTAAGCAATAAGAAGAAGAACTTTCCACCGTAGAGCAACACATGCGTCTGTTTCTTTCCAGAGGAGTGTATACACTGCAGTGGTGAGAACTACAGAGGGAAGATCTCCACTACAGAAAACGACTTCACCTGCCAACGCTGGGACTCGCAGAAGCCTCACAACCATGGCTACAACCCCAGCGCGTAAGAGGCCGGATACACAACTTATTTTGCACTTTCTTTAACATTCGTTAAGATTTTGGGACAGGGGAGGTTGTGCTCTCTGAGTGCCCTTCTTGTTTATCAATGTATTCAGTAAATGAAGCAAATATTTTTGCATATTTATGCTTTTTTCCAGTCTTCCAGAGAAGTATCTGGAGGAGAACTACTGCAGAAACCCCGATGGAGACCCCAAACCCTGGTGCTTCACCACCAGCCCGTCCAAACGATGGGACTTCTGCTCCATACCCCGCTGCAGTAACTATTCCAACACGTTTCCTTGACTTCTGCCCATCGTAACACCTTTTACCTGCGCAAGCTTCCTTCACTGACAGTCAAGAGATGTGTAAATATTTGTTTTGGCTGCGCAGTTGCAGAATTATGAGGAAATTAAACTAATACATTTTCAAGCAACATGGCAGAAATGTAGATAAATATGTACGTTCACCCTTTAATCTGCCGATGTGCCCTTGAGCAAGATGAGCCCTTGAGCTTCCTGCTGCAGGACCATCAAACTGGCAAACATTTTTACAGTTAATAATTTGACGTTATTTCAAACATGCTGCCCAACTTCTACAACTAAACCCGTCTCATCTTCTGCGCTCAGCGTCCGAGCCGCCCACCATCGTCCCCGAGCTGACCTGTGCCACCGGGGAAGGTGGAGCCTACCGAGGCACCGTCGCCGTGACCGAGTCCGGCAAACGTTGCCAGAGCTGGTCGACTCAGACGCCACACAAACACAACCGCTCGCCAGACAACTACCCCTGCAAGTAAGAGCTGCTGCAACAAGAGCACGTTGTTGTGTTTGTGTCTTTATCGTTGGGTTTAAACGTGTTCCTCGATGTTTGTCAGAGGCCTTGATAACAACTACTGTCGTAACCCTGACAACGAGAGGATGCCCTGGTGTTACACCACCGAGTCTGAAACCCGCTGGGAGTACTGCAAAGTGCCGACCTGCGGGGATGAAGCGGGACGAGGTACGACACTGATGGATCGGACTGGATTCATTACCTAACTACAGTAACGTTAATGACGCACACAGACACCAGGCCTCGAGAAAAGCATGAAATCAGTTTGAGTTCCCGTCTCTTGCTCGCAGATGAGGCAGTGATCCCCCCCGAGGAGGAGGACTGTTATATAGCGGACGGGACGAGTTACCGCGGCATAACATCCGAGACCATCAGTGGAAAAAGATGTCAAAGCTGGAGCGCCATGACGCCTCACAACCACCAGAAAACTCCACGGAACTTCCCCACAGCGTGAGCGTCACAGAAGTGCATATTAACACATTTTATATTTTCAAAATGTCTGAATATTTAAGGCTTAGGTAAGATATATTTTAGCAGCCAAATATAATAAAAGAGTAATTAAGTTTATGATGGATTCAAAAAGGTTCCTGTGTCAATCCCAGATGCACCATCCTAGTCCCCAACTAATGCATGACGTACTCCTGTTTGAGTAAAGTGTGTTAAAAGGCTTGTATTGGTTTTGGTCTGTTCATGAGATATGCTGAACAAATATTGCCTTAATGTGAAAATGTAATCTTTGGTCCTGCCCAGCAATAGAAATTCATATATTTATCGTAGCAGGACAACCACGTTGCATAAGCGTCTGTATATCTGTGCAAAGTAAGACTGGCTTAACTAAATATTAGCAGCTTGTTGCATCAGCAGAGACGTGGAAGGTGCATTTTGTTTTTGACGTGAAGCTGCAGGTTCAATTCAGAACCTGCGGTCAGGCTTGTGCTTCTGCCCACGTGAGTAAATGAGTAATTGTGTAAACATGAAATAGTTCAGTCTGAAGAACAACATGACGCTTGAGTAAATAGAACAATTAAGAACATTTGACACACAAGAAGAAGCTTGAATTCCTTTCCTGGTTTGATTCTAGCATTACATTATAAAACCTTGGAGGATATCGCTTCCTGAACTTCCAGGTTTTCTCTCTCAACAGGGACCTCAGGAGGAATCTGTGCAGGAACCCTGACGGAGACCGAGCTCCCTGGTGTTACACTACAGACCCCAGTGTCCGCTGGGAGTACTGCAACCTGGAGAAATGCCCCACCAGTCCTGCGGGAGGAACTCCTCCAACCACACCTTCTAATCCCCAGGCCCCCACCCAGACTCCACCTCAGAAAGGTAGATTATTAAAATCTTAAATCGTGCGTTTGTCAGTTTTTTATCTTGTTTTCATCCTTGACTCGTCTCTCTCTGTTGCCGTGGAAGACTGTAAGACTGGAAATGGGGCTACATACCGGGGTTCAACCTCCATCACCATCCTGGGCGTCAGCTGCCAGGCCTGGAGTGCTCAGAGTCCTCATCAACACAACAGCTTCACCCCACAAACTCACCCCGAAAAGGGTCTTGAGGGCAATGTAAGCGAGCGTGAACACTTTCTGTTTATACTTTTGGAGTTTCCGTCTTTTTCAAGCTCGTTGATTTTCTCCTTGTTTTGTTTTTTTACCATCAGAGCTGCAGAAACCCGGACGGCGATGTGAACGGGCCGTGGTGCTACACTACGGACAGGAACAAGAAATGGAACTACTGTCAGATCCCCGACTGTGGTATGTGAACACTGGGTTTGAGCCACGGAACCTGCGTGGCTCGAGGAATAACAAAATCGGACTGTAGGTAGAAATCCAACACAAAATATTGGACGGATTGCCATTAAAATTTGGATGCAAACACTCACGGTTCCCAGAGGATGAATCCTTCAGATGTTAGTGATCCTCTGGACTTCTCATTTGTAATAAAAATATAATAAGTGACAGTGATAATAATAAATAAAGAAGGCGTACATGAACTGTTTTCAGCTGTTTTTATTTTCTCCCCAACAACACAGTAAATATAATAATACAAACAATTAAGAATATTCTTGAAGCTTTGCAACTTTCTCTGCAGCTGGATTGAATTGTGGGACGCCAGTCACCAAACCAAAGCGTTGCTTTGGTCGGATCGTAGGCGGCTGCGTGTCCAAAGCTCACTCGTGGCCGTGGCAGATCAGCCTCCGGACCAAGTGAGTACAACAATACTGAAATATATTACAGAGGAACGAACAACAGCTGCAAAATATGGTAAAGATTAATAAAAGATGCCATTTCTGTATTGGAGTAAACAATAATTTAGGCCTCTCATGTATTTGCTTACATAGAGGTCAGAGGTCACCGTCGGTTTCTCTAGAAGATAATTAAACAGCCATGTTTTTATGTCCCAACAGGTTAAAAATATTTCTATTATTCAGCAGATGGAATATTTTTTCTAAACGAATAGTTTGAATAGTCTTCAGAGCAGCGGTAAAAGTTTTTAAACGACCTTTTGGGTTTTTCAATCATCTTTTAGAGAAACAGAGTGATGTGACCTGCATGTATGCAAATACATGGGAGGCACAAACAATGATAAAAATAACAAAAACCAATGTAGAGTTTTATATTTATATACATTTTATTTATTTATATTATTTATATTATTTTATTTATTTATTTTATTTTATTTATTTTATATTATTTATATTATTTTATTGTATTTATTGTATTTATTGTATTTATTGTATTTTGATATATTTATTTAATTTATTATTATTATTTATCTTTACTTTTTTATTAAAAGATGAAGCAACTGTATTGAAACCCAATTTCCCCCCCGGTGATCAACAATAAAGCTTTTCTGATTCTGATAAGAGGATTTTATATGAATTGCTTAATTTTAAAAAAGTCCACATTTTTGTTGCTTTGAAAACAAAATCTCAAGAGGCTTCTACATAAATATTGAATTAAATATCCAATATTAAAAAAGGTCACATTATATCTCTTCTGTTCTTTCTGCGTCTTCTTCTTCCAGCACGGGAACTCATTTCTGTGGAGGAACTCTGATCCACCCTCAGTGGGTTCTCACAGCTGCACACTGTCTGGAGAGGTGACGATTAAAAAGCATCTTCATCTTTTAATAACACAAGAACAAGTGTGTGTGTTTACAAAGGTCGTGTGTGTCTGCAGGTCCAAACGACCTTCAGCCTACAAGGTGATCCTGGGCGTGCACACAGAGAGAGCCAACGAGGCGTCCAAGCAAGACAAGAACCTGGAGAAACTGGTCCTGGGACCCAACGGGGCCGACATCGCTCTGCTCAAACTGCAGAGGTGAGTCTCATCCTCCCACTTCTGACACGAGTGAACGCATTAATAACTAGAATGACTTCCTTTACTCACTGTCGCTGCACAGTGGGGTAAAGCCTTTAAGTAAACTTCCCCAGTTCATTATATACATTAAGATAAATATTTTTTGTATTACAAGGTTTCTGAAATGTTGTGTTTAAATATGCAAATGAGGCATTATATGTGCTGATTTGCATACATTTCTGAAATTGTGATAAAGCAAGGTTTAAAGTTCTTGTTTCATGTTGTTGACATATTAGATTCAAATGTTTTTAGGAATAAAAGGACATTAATGCATCAATAATTAGAACCCAATAATATCATATACATTCTCCTGAAATGGGCCAAACTGCATGATGCAAACACTCTTTTAACGCTATTCAAGTAACATTTTGAATGCATACTCTTCTTCCACTGCTGTGTTTTGTGTGTTTTCAGCCCTGCACTAATAAATGACAAAGTCCTGCCAGTTTGTCTGCCGACGAAGGATTACGTCGTTCCCAGTGGAACCGAGTGTTACGTCACCGGATGGGGTGAAACTCAAGGTGCGTCGTGTG
>NC_041378.1:2253754-2313754 GCF_900634415.1 Cottoperca gobio
TATGGAGATTATTTTCCGGATTTACTCGTTTACTGTCGCTCAAGCAGATTCCATATGAGCCAAAAAGAGTCTGGCCTCATTGAGCAGGAGGTTTATAGATTAAAAAACTGGTGCTTAAAGTAAAAAACAAATAAACAGTGATGATGGGGGTCTTAATTAATTTATTTGTTTTTATTTTTTCTTATTTTAACATGTCAGCCATGGATACTTTTAAAGTGGGTGTTTTAAATGTGAACGGAGCCAGAGTTTTTAAAAAAAGGACACAAATTTATGAAACTGCAAAATTAAAACACATTGATGTCCTTTTTTTACAGGAGACGCACAGCGACGGCTCTAACGAGATAGACTGGAGGAGGGAGTGGGAAGGGGAAGTCATTTTAAGCCACAACACATCTCTTAGTGGAGGAGTGGGCTTCCTCTTCTCCAAATCTTTTACTCCAGTCTCACTGGAGGTCGAGCATTTTATCGAGGGGAGGTTGCTTTTAGTAAAAGCCCGGTTTGACCTTTTTAATGCTGTTTTTATAAATGTGTATGCCCCAACAATCGGTGCAGAGAGGAAGTTGTTTTTACAAAAAATTAATGATGTTTTAAATAGCTGTGCCTCGGAGGATTTTTTATTCTTGGGGGGGGATTTTAACTGTACAGAAAATGCTTTTTTAGATCGGAACCACGCAGAGCCGCATCCAGCGTCCCAGCATGTTCTGAGGCAGCTGGTCCGCTCTCATGGTCTGGTGGATGTATGGAGGAGGATGAACGCAGAGGCTAAACAATACACATGGTCCCACTGCAGAGGGAATAGGATTTCCTCTGCCAGGTTAGATCGTATTTATTGTTTTAAACATCATTTTAACATTTTTAAAATGTGTAATATTATACCTGTTGGTTTTACCGATCACTCTTTGCTTTTATGTAATGTTTTTATTAGAAATGTGTTGCCAAGAAGCGCATACTGGCACTTTAACTCAGTTTTAACATTTGATAAAAATTTTAGAGAAGCTTTTATTTATTTCTGGAGTGTTTTTAGGCAAAGGAAGAGTGATTTTAACAGTCTTAGGCAGTGGTGGGACCATGGTAAGAAATGGTCTCTGTCTGTCTCTCTGTCTCTCAACGTACGCGTTGCAGTACCGCAGGAAAACAATGGTTTTACTGTCAACGCGTCTCTGTGGATTTAGATTCAGTTAGATTTATTTAGAATTATTTATTTATACAAAGACAAAGACACAAGACACAAAGGCAGTTCAAAGAGCTTTACACAAGGCACAATGTAGATAAAATAAAATCAGTTAAAGTTAAAGACAATAACGTGATTTACAAACTTTACACTGCATTGAGGTTCCTTTTCTTCGTCGTTGGGGGTCACTTGTCTCTGAGGCCGCGGGGTCTTCACTGCTCCTTCTATTATTACTAACAGCCTGGTTCGTTTATGTAACCCCACCTCCAACTCATCAAGACCAACAGCTTATAAATAATCTCCTCAACCGCATAATCCCTTTAAACTAAATACAGATACGTGATCCCTGTGAAGCTCTCGCTGCAAACTACTTTCAAAACCAAAGCACAACAAGACTTTTTATTACTATTTCTTATTTAGCTTTTTTTGCCAGGAACATCAAACGTAACCTGTTACCTGCCTTGCGTGTATATGTGGTGGGGAAGTAATGTTAAGACGCAGCACCTTTGGGCGCTGATGGGTGCCGATGAGTAAATGGTGCGACAGAGAAAACGGAGGAGGCATATATCAGCAGGACGAGTCATAACTTTTAATATGATAATGTAGCTCCGCCAGCTTGATCAGGTTTCAACTCACAATTTAGAAATACCTTCTGTGTGTGTGTGTGTGTGTGTGTGTGTGTGTGTGTGTGTGTGTGTGTGTGTGTGTGTGTGTGTGTGTGTGTGTGTGTGTGTGTGTGTGTGTGTGTGTGTGTGTGTCCTGTGACCGGCAACAAGACTCTTCTGCCAGCCATCCAACCACCATCTTGCAGTGTTTAGGGATGAGGTCAGACTCCCTTTTTCTGTGTGTGTGTGTGTGTGTGTGTGTGTGTGTGTGTGTGTGTGTGTGTGTGTGTGTGTGTGTGTGTGTGTGTGTGTGTGTGTGTGTGTGTGTGTGTGTGTGTCTGTGTGTGTGAGACACCTGCCTCTAGTGTGACAGCTCTATGAGCGTCCTCATGAATCACAAGTCATGTGGCTGCCCTCATCTCATGTACCCGAGTTAGAAATGTCCCTGAAATCCGGCCGTGTGTGTGTGTGTGTGTGTGTGTGTGTGTGTGTGTGTGTGTGTGTTCACTAAGTTTGATGCAGCACTGAAACCTTAGTAGGGCAGCAGAGGAACATGGGAGGAACAAGGAATTGGAGGTTGGAGGAGAGGTGGTGTGTGTGTGTGTGTGTGTGTGTGTGTGTGTGTGTTTATTTATTTGTGAAAGCAAGAGAGGCCGAGGTCATGTGAAGGTTTACAGCTAAACATAGGGTATGAGGTCACTACATACACATATTGTCCTCATTTGCACCAAATCAGAACAACACACTCCGGTTCAGCTTTAGTACAATCAGGGGACCATTAATTGAAAAAAGTCATTCATCCATTGAACACACTGTCACTTTTTATGAGGACTATTTATTTGAAGAAAGTAGCTCAAATAGAAAAATATAAACCGTTCAATGTCATATTTTATTTCTCTGCTTATCTTAGCCTTGAGGGAATTGAGGTTTAATATTTGGTTGTATGAAACTGCAGATGTTCACATATGTTCTTCCCCTGTATTGTATATTTCACAGTTCCTTTTCACATATTTTCTGTTTTGTTCGACGGTGATGGATGGGGAGACATTAATAGTTACGGTACAAGGGCAGGTTTCACAGGCTGCAGAACATTGTACTGTGTTAAAGCCAGTCATTGTTTTAGATTATTATCCTGCTGCATTGTCTAAAAACACGGAACATGGATGTGAACAATTAAAGGTGAAAGTCGACACGTCCGTCGCCCGTCTTAACTTCAAACATAATGTGCTACAGTGCAGAAAAACGACAATAAAGTAAACTAAAAACATATCTCTTTACTTTAGCCTTTTAATGGTGATATTTTATAAAATCTTTAATGCTTCTACTTTATGCCACTTTAAACTCATTTAATACTATTTTTAATACCATCTTTAATGCTATTTTTAATGCTATTTACTATTTTTATTCTGCTATTTAATACTATTTTTAACACTATCTTTAATGCTATTTTTAATGCTATTTTTAATGCTATTTACTATTTTTATTCTGCTATTTAATACTATTTTTAATACTATTTTTAATTCTATTTTTAATGCTATTTTTAATGCTATTTACTATTTTTATTTTGCTATTTAATACTATTTTTAATGCTATTTTTAATGCTATTTCACATTTACATCAACATTGTGATTATTGTACTGTAAATGCTCTGTATAATTTTGTACAAATTTGGGCTGCAATTCTTGTATGAAAGGTGCTGTACAAATAAAGCTTATTATTATTATTATTATTATTATTATTATTATTATTATAATAAAAAACATGTCACTGTAACAAAATAGATCTGTTTAATTCTATTTTACTTTACCTGGCTCTGTTTAATCACGGTATAACTCGAGTTTTCTACCGTTGCTATAATTCTATATATATTATCTCTATATATTATAATATATTATATATTATTATTATATATATTATTAGCTCTAAATAACTATAACCTTGTACAGCAAGAAGGAAACCAGATAAGACAATCTGGAGTGAATACATCAACCAAACTAATTAGGATGCTCCTTTTCTTTTTCTTCGTAGATTCCTGATTACATCAATTTTAATTATCCCTCCTGCTCTACATCTCCTCAGCCGTCTTTTCTTGCGTCCATGCCTCTCTTTCTAACCTGTCGTTGATTAGCTGAAGGGGGTCTCCAGGATAAAGGCAGAAGGGGCAGCGGCTACATTCTTGTTACCAGGTGTCAGGCTCCGGGGCTCAACACTTGTTGGGGGGAAATATATTCCATCACCCAGGAGTCCAAGCTCAGAAGTCATGCAGACCATTCAAACGACACACAACTGGTAATTACGCAAAGCAAAAGCAAAGCATTTGCTAAACATTTCTCGCATTTCAGCTCCTTTATGCTAACCCTTAAACATTGTTTTGTTTCTCCCGCTTCTCAGCTTCAAGTCGTAACCTTGCAGGATGCTCTTAATTAGAACCGCCTCGTTAGCTACACCTTCCTCGCTCCTTAATTCAGAAGAATCATCTTCACCCTTCTTTGAAGAAAAGGAGCGCTGCCTTTCTTGTCATTTACTCCCTTTTTTCTTTATGATGAGGAAAAGGTTTTTCTTTTCTGTGTTTTTCTGTTGAAGGTTTTCATTGAATTGGCAGATAAAGAGGCTGGCTTATGAAAAGACCCACGTTCATCAAGGACCTAGGAGCCACCTGATAAATTGTCTTGTTAAGAAGAGAAAGATCACTATGTGACATATTCCTCCCATTCACTCTCAGCAACACAGGTGCAAAACAGACAACAGACAAATGGGAATCAATCAATTTGCGCTATAGCTGGTGCTTGTATTGGTATACAAACGCTGACGGCCACTCAGCTGGGGGGTTGATCAATTCCATTTAGACTCAATTTAAGTGATTGCTGCATGTGCATAAACACATGAAGGCAAACGGTAAAAAATCAAATGTTTTACAGGGCAAAGAGGGTCCAACACACATCCATCCCAAGGCCACTGTCTCGCATCGTGTGAATGAGAGAGTGGGGACAATGAGAAGCTGTGAATAAAGGGTGTGTGTGTGTGTGTTTGTGTGCACACCCTATTACCCAGACACCACCAACATTGTATGGGAGGATGACTCGGTGCTGTGAATACGAGAGGACAGTGAGAGCATGTTTGATATCTGAAGGGAGAGACAGAAACAAAGACAGGCACACACGAGGGGGGAAGACGGTTCGAGAAATGGAGGTAAATGGGGAGGATGGAGGAGGGGAGAGAGCGAAGGATATAAAGGGTCAGACTGACATCGCTTCTTTTCTGTCAGTCTCTAAGCAACTCACAATAGAAGGTCAGAGAAGAAGGAGAGGACGACGACAATACAGAAATACAGAATACTCCTTTATTCAACCACAGACAGGCAGGTAGCAGACACACACACACACACACACACACACACACACACACACACACACACACAGACCAGGACTGGCATTAAACAGAAAGTTAAATAAAATATCTCGGAGTAGAAACACACATCCAGGATCTGTAATTGGGTTTTTTGACTGAGAGTGACAGTAATGATCTGAAGATGAGGTTAAACTTACTTTAATATAAGAATATAGAAAATAAGAAATAAAACTTTCAGTGATCCAAGAAAACCTTAGAAAAACTATTAATTTAAAAGTACCAAACAACAGTTTCAGGCAGTAAATAATGTGTGTAGAATGGGATTTTTTATTATTAAAATGTAGTTTTGTTATAGGTTTATCGTCTTAAAATAACATCAGGATCAACATTTATCTTGTTTTTTATCAAGAAATCCCACACGACCTATCAAAACCAACAATGAATTTAGCCAATGAAGACTTCAATCTAATTTAAACAAATTAAAAAAGGTAATTTTCTAATGCTGGTGAAATCAAAAGATGTCATGATATTGGTTCTGTTTCCTGTTTCATTTTGAAATGTTCCCTTCCCCTTGTGCCATGTCTTGTGTTACTTCCTGCCCTTGTGTTTGTGCCTTTCTCCCCCAGCTGTGTCTCGTTCCCTTCATTAGTTTCTGTGTGTATATGTCCCTGTCTGTCTGTCTGTCCTGCTCGTGTCCTGCTCGTGTCCTGCTCGTGTCCTGCTCTGATTGGTTTGTTTTATTTTGTTACTTTGTATCTTTTGCAAGCTTTCGTAAATAAAGAATAAATAAAATCATCCTCTGGCTACTGCATTTGGGTCCTCCTGTACCAAACCGCAACAAAAGAGCTTTTACTGCTAAAGCAAAATTAAATAAAAAACCAGAATCAAGTGACAACAAGCAGAGAAGGACAATTAGGGGACACTTGATGAGGCTAGCATTAAACAAAAGAGGCCAAACCATGTATAATGATAAAATAAGAATAAGAAGTAGCAGCATTATAAAAGTAAGTGAACTAGCAGCCAGTAAACACGATAATAGATAGATTAAAGGTCATCCACTCACTATTTCTGGTATCTTTAGTGAACATTAGTACAAAAGAGCTGCTTTCTTAATGAAAAATACTCTGTAATTAAAACAACAGAGGCCCTCAGGCTGTTCCCTGGGGAACACCACAATAATTACTGTTGCCCAAACTATGAGAAAACTATGATTTAATTAAGAATCAATCAGCCCAACGTCAAATTAAGGTCAAGCCGTGTCATTTGTTCGCAGCAATCAGGAGGTCTGCAGTGAAGCAGTCTCGGTACCGTGGCCAACCTTGAATTTTCTTCTTAAAGAAGGTGAAATTGATAAATGAAATTCATTAAAAGAAAGAAATCTCCTCAAGGACCTTTAGCCAAGAAGGGCAATTTTGAAAAAGTTTAATCATGGAGATTAAGGAAGATTTACCTTCTATGGAAGAAGCTGAATAATGTAGAACGCTGGAATAAGCATATGGTACTATTTATTCAAAACTACATTCAAATAGCAAAATAGATTGACTTCAAAACATGTAAATATTGTAATTTTTCTTCTATAATGTAGAACAAATAACTAATGAACTTCCACTCAGTTAAGTCATTTTAAGAAGTAATAATCTTCACCATTAAATCGAAGGTGTACAGATTCATTTGATTTCAAAGGGAAATATTTTTATTTACTTTTATCTGACAGCTTTAGTTACTTTACAAAACATATAAATAGCTTATAAAATATGATGTTTTTGTATAAAGTAAAAGTAAACTACTGAAGCAATCAGTCAATTAATCAATTAGTCGATTGACAGAACATTTATTGGCAACTATCTTGACAATCGTCATATGTAATGCAGATCAGGGTTGTGAAGATTTGCTCCTGACTGGACCATATGTTCTTTTTTATTATCTGTTTAATCAAAATGATGAATTAATAATACTATTATACATATGTCCCCACTGTAGAAAACATCCTGGCGTTTTCTTTTCTTCATTGCAACTCAAAGACGATGCTTCTTCTTCTAAGTGTCTGGCAACAAGTTCCCTCTCCTCTCCTCAGAGACGTGAGGAAAACGTGGCCGTTGTTTGCTCAAGGACAAATCCTGAAGAAAAAATAAATCATACTTTTCCCTCTCGGCTAGTGAGTTGTGTTAAAAGGAATCCTTTCTATGAGGGTGTAGGTTTTAGAAAAAGTTGCATTTTTATAATTTCCTCTCACAAGTCTGCCGGTTCAATGTCCATTAGCAGCGCCGGCTAAATTGTGTTTCTGACGCATTAAGTGTCGTTCAGAAATGGAAACAATTTCTTCAAGGTTCAAGGGACAAGGAAAGGGACAAAAAGGATTGTCTGCCATTCATGTGGAAGCCCAGTAAACAACAGGACTCCCGCTGCCCTTGGACTGAATATTCACTTAAGTGAATTCCCTTTCGTTTTTTCATTATTGCATTCATATGATCATAACACTGTATCGTACAAGTGTTGCATCAATCCTTCACTTACTTTGTGGTGGATCATCTTTAAAGAAATACTGTACATGTTCAGAGCCTGGCCCGGTCGACCTATCTGTCCGGCGATGAAGAGACCCCAAAATTCAAGTGGATTATAAAGAGGTCTCCGATGTACTTAATTTATTTTATTTTATCAAGAGACAAAATGAGGAGCTGTGTTCATCGTCCATGTTTGTTAAGCTATGATGTGTAAATGCTACTTATCAACAAGGAACATATCTTGGGAGAAACATGATGAAACATTTTAATGAACGTGGGCATTCTGCCAATGTCAACATATTTCATTCCTTACAATATAACATACATTTGACACTAAAGCATGATTAAATGTTTTGGGTGTGGGTATGTTTCGGCACTGATAGCACTTGGTTAAGTTCAGCGAAATTGTTAAATGGCTAAAAGAGGAAGAACATTGTTCTCCCTGCAGACACGTCATCTGTGAATGTATTTGTAGATGTATTTCCTTTTCTATTTGAACTTTCTTTTAAAATCCTTGTGTGGACACGTGTTGCAAATTAGCGTTTAGCTAATCAGTGCATCAGGTCATTGTGCATAAATGTTACATCACAATGCTACTGTGATGCACATATCAAATAAAGCTAAACTATTGGTTAAAGGTTCAATTAAAACATTAAAACAATGAACTAACATGAACAGAGTGTGAAGAGGTCACAGTGTTGACGTTAAAGACATCTGTGTGTTGCAGAGATATCCACTGAAGTTAGCATGCTAACAGCTAGCTGCGCTCCGTCCAGGCTGCAATACCACGTGTTCCTCTAGAGGTGCTAGTGAGTCACTGCAGCTCCAGTCTGCTGAGTGCAGAGAGAAGAAGACCATCTACAGTTTATAGTTTGTTTGTTGGATTACATCAGAAGTGGCAGAAATGAGAGCTCCACCTCGCTTCGTGCCAGGAGGCTGTTTCTCTGAGTGTGTATCTGTCTGCAGCCCCGAGAGATGGACGTAGCTTCCGTTAGCAGTTAGCTCGAGTTCAGCCACAGCACCGGGGATGTGCAGACTCGGGATGTGCCGAGTGTTGGCTCTGCTTTTATAGGAGAAGTCTGTGATGTGTATTTTCTGTGGTGTTGTACGTGAATAGCTTTGCGACGTGGACACTTCCGGATCCATAACGACTCTATTGAAACAAAGTTCTGACAGGTGTAGCAAAGACGTCCCGGTTTGTATTCAGACGACCAAAGAAAAGATGTTATTAAGCACACAAAGATTAGCCGGAGCTTTTACCTTGGATGTTTTAAAGGCTGAATACGCAGGGTGTAAATGGCACATTGTGATCAATAAAAGAATAGTTCCTTTTCTCTCTTTCTGCAATTTCTCACTGTCTCAGAAAAGACCTCGAGGTGGTATTCGTGTCCTTTCAGTTGTATGCCATGTGAGAGGATGAAGGCATCTATTCAAATTAGAAACTGCATTAAGTTGAAAGGCAAACTATTCCTGCTGAGCTTTTTGCATGACAAGAATCCTGCAATGTTTTAAGTTTTGCAGACCCATTATAAATATAAACTCTTCAATTCAATAGTGGATATCTTATTGAGTAATAATATGCAGTGTTACCAATAGCAGCTGGAAGTTTTTAAAGAAAGCATCGATACAAATTAAATTTGATTTTGATGAAGTAGCTCTTGAGGCGCAGATAAGGACCCCATAAGAGTCTTATTAACGTCTGTGGGACTCGCCAAGGTAAGAGTATTATAAGAGGAGAAGCCTCAAGTCTTTTATGTCGTCTTTTCTATGAGGGACGGGCTTGACTGTGGTGAATAGTTTGATTCTTTTATACTGTAAGACTGTATGACGTGTGTGTAAGAGATGAAAAATTGTACCTGAGCTCGCAATTACACTCAAGTATACTTTCAGACACGAGCCTTTATTTCAAACAAAACACGAGATTCATGAGAATAAGCGGTAAAATTAAATTAAGACTTTTTTGTTTTAATATAAATTAAAATATAGACAATGCTAAACCCAATTTTCTGAGAAGTCGTCGACCTGAAGGTTAAGTTAGTAAATGATTTTAGTCTGGCAATATTTTATATTTTCCTCATTCTCAACTCACCAAACAAAAACAATCGTATTCAGAAACTATTAGAAAACTCATCAATGAGCCACAACGTTGCACCTAAACACTCACTGGAGCACCGATTCTGAATTAATCCGCCGCTGAAAGTAGTCCCCAGCAAATGGACATTTTCCTGCTGGTTAGAAAAGTTGAAAACGTTGAGAAGGATTAACACACGGCTGGTTTGGTTGTTTTATTGGGTCAGAAAATCATCAACAATAACACCATCGTTATTCTCTGAACCTCCGATTTGCATATTATTTATGACCTTTTATCTTTTTTTTTACAACTCCAGCAGTTACAAGTGTCTGTGTCCATCTTTTGTTCTCTACCGTACCGATATCAACCTGTCAATCACAAGGTAGCCCCGCCCTAAAGCACACCCTGCGTTATCGTCTATTTTACTCTAAATGGGAACAAAATGTACAATTTTAACATCATGAGGTATTGAAGACTTATTATACCTATTATAAGACGTATTATTGGGACTCGTCAGGAAAATATTTACTGAGGTAATAAATCAAAAGAGAAGTTTTCTCATGGACTTGTTTTTGCAACCAGTGGAGTCGCCCCCTGCTGGTTGTTAGAGAGAATGCAGGTTTAAGGTTCTTCACTTTTCAGACGCAGATGTTGGCGCTTGGTTTTAATCCCACACCATCTGTATAAGGAGTTGATGTTCCTCCACTGGTACATTTTTTAAAACTTTGTAGTTTCTTTTTTTAAGGCTAAATAATTACATTAAACTGTTTTTTTTCGTAAATGTAATAAATCTAAATGTTATACATTTTTCATTAATCTTGAGCTTTTAATTACTAAATCTTTGTTTTAGTTTAGTTTATTCATTCCTTTATTTGTTCCTAATTGTTCTGAAAGACATCAGTGAATATGAAGCTTCTTTTAAATACTTATAGCCGTACTGACTCAACTTTATATCATAATGCAAGTTTTATATCACAAAATACAAATTATTATACAAATACTTGGTAGCCATTTCCTGAGCTGAGATTAAACCTCTGCTGTATTAATGTGATATCATCAGGAGCTCCACTGCATGGACCAGGGTCATGCTTTAACAACGTACTTTATTTAGTATAATTGTTACTATAAGTACCATCTTCTGAGCCTCTCCATCACCGTTCATTCAGACTTTCTAGTGCTGACCTTTTTTAAAACAATCACAAGAACAAGTTTAAAACTGCACTTTTAAACTGCACTGCAAAATACGACCTGCAGTTTGTCTAACTGTCCTCCGTCAATGCTCAGTTCTGGGAGCTTCATCTAGTAAAACTACTATTTAAACAGCTTCTGGCTGATTCTAGGTCGACAAATATTTCATTTTTAATTTTGCAGGATTTTAATTAGCAAATAATGTTTTTAATTACTTTTTAAAGGCAGAAAAAAAATCTGTTTTAAATCTGAGAACATACATATGTAAAATGTTAGTAGACCTGATAGCATTACACTTATATACAAACATATTTAATGAGGCTTTGGGCTAATAGCATAGCAGAATATAAATTCATATTTAATAGTTTTTTTGATTTGTGTGTTCATTTCCTTTTTGCAGCGTAAACCTCAACAAACCAGATTCACTGAAAATCAATAAATGATTATTTTTTATTTCTCTGTGAATGGAGACCTTGGCGTTTCTGCACTGAAAGACATTTTTAGAGACTTTTCTTAAAAGCAAATCAATGAATTTTAGTTTGGATCTTTCTCTCCTGAACACACACAGACGCCTGCAGCGCTGCTACACATGCAGAAGTTTAATACGTGAGTTTGTTGCCCTCTAGCGGACACCTGGAGAACTACACCTTCTCTATAATGCTTATGGAGCCAGTGGGGGGGAAAGTATCAAGATCTTTGCACCGTCAAAAATAAAAGTCCTGCATTAAAACCTTCCTGAAGTAAAAGTCATTGTGCAGTAGAATGATTCCTGTCAGTGTTTTACTATTATATGGGATTTTTTTGGATTTATAAAAAAAAATAAACCTAAAACTTGCAGATAATATATAATATATATATATATATATTATATATATATATATTATATATATATATTATATATATATTATATATATATATATATATATAAATATTATATAAATAATATATATATATATATATATATATATATATATTAAATATATTGCGTTGAGCCAGTTGAGGTGGTTCATCTAGTAAGGATGCCACCTGGGCGCCTCCCTAGGGAGGTGTTCCAGGCACATCCAGCTGGGAGGAGACCCCGGGGAAGACCCAGGACTCAGGTGGAGAGATTATATCTCCTCACTGGGAACGCCTCAGGATCCCCCAGTCGGAGCTGGAGGATGTGGCCCGCAGAAGGGAAGTCTGGGGTTCCTTACTGGAGCTGCTGCCCCCGCGACCCGACCCCGGATAAGCGGTAGACGAGGATGGAGGGAGAAGGAAGGAGAGAGAGAGGAAAGGAGGAGAGAGAAGAGGAGGAAGAGGAGAGAGAGGAAGAGAGAAGAGAGAGAAGAGATATAGAGAGAGAGGAGAGAGGGATAGGGGGAGAGGAGAGAGAGAGGATAGATAGGAGGAGAGAGAGAGAAGAGAGAGAGAGAGATAATAAGAGAGAGAGAGAGAGAGGAAGAGATGAGATAGATAAGATTAGATATAGAGAGTATAATATAGAGATATAATAGAATGATAATATAATATAGATTAAGATATATATATATATATTATGATATATATATATATAAGATATATTATAGATATATATAATATTAGATATATATATGATAAATTAGATATATTATATATATATATATATATATATATATATATATATATATATATATATATATATATATATCAAATGTTTCAGACAATTTGCAAAACCAGTGAAATTGTCATTTTAATGAAGGTCACGGTGCGTTTCATTTGGTTGCCTGTAATGGCGTCGTGTCCTCTTTGTGTCTGTCTGTCATAAATTTACTTTTCATCCAGTTTAAATTCACATTTTTACAATACACTTTTTAGATCTTGGTTGTTTTTAACTATATATATTTTAACCAGATGAAGTTTCTTATTCATCGGACGTCTGGATCTTAAGTTATCAGAGAACGTTAGCGGTTAGCGTGTAGCCTCTCCGTCCTCTGTCCAAACTGCTTTATTGTGTTTTTTACCGGTTTTTCTCACCTCTAATAATTCGGCTCCCGGTAAAACCTCCTAAACGGGCGAGAAGTGACTACGTTGTCAAAACTCCCATGATCCCACGCTACATAAGGATTCCACTAAACTTTCGTAATTGATTTGATAGTGCGCCCCCTAGTGGCCGGAAATGACGTATTGTGCATTTAAACCTGGAGTGTGGAATAATTACAGACCTTTTTAGTTTTTAATTTGAGGCAGTTTTTAAATTTCACACATTTTTAAAATACAATTATTAATTGATTCTGCCTTAATTTGCTTATAATGTTACATTTGAACTCAAAGAAAAACAACAAAACACAATAAATGATTTTATTTCCTTTATTTTATCTTGTATTTTATCAATGAATCAGATTCTCACAAAATTACTTGTAAAATGTTATTAAAATGATTAAAGCAGTAATATATTCCTTCAAACAATTAATAATATTTCATTTATTTATATGTTCTCTCTGTTAGGTGAGGTTTTTCTACCTCACCTGCACATTAATTTTTAATTTGTATTTACTTTCCCCCTGTCTTTTCCTTTGTGTGTGCAAATAAAACAAAAATAAAATGTTACAGCATTTAGTTTCCATCTTCTAACTTGCAAGACTTTTCAATTTGCAGGCTGATAAAACAGAAAAACTAAACAAATTTCTGTTCAGACATTTCCTTATCATTTATATTGTTATAGGAGAGTTGTAGCTGCCATAAAATATAATAAATAATGTTATTCCTCGCAGCAGACACAGCGTAGAAAAGGTTTTACCTGCAGTGTGTGTGGAGGCTGTCTCGATCGGCTCTAATGCAAAGTTCTGGTTAAACATTGGCCCAAAGTTTGCCTTCCGCCTTCTGTTGTTTTACACTAAAGCTCCGGCAATTGTTGCAGCCATTATTGACTTAGTAATTAAAGTATTTTAACGTGGGGATTCTGTAATCATTACATATGCCACCATCTGTCCCTGCGCCGCTGCATGAGCACCTGAAATGGATTTTTCCTCCTGAGTAGATAACGTATAAAACCATTTGAGGAGGGAGGAGGGTCTGACTCATGCAGCGAGGATTTATATAAATAAAACCGCTAGTTTTTAATAGTTTATAACTATTTTCTTCCTAATATTTATTTATTTTATTTCATCATCTTTATTTTTGTAGTTTTTCAAAACAAAACACTTATTTTATGAATGAATGAACAAATGTGCAATAATTCTACATATAGAAACTTCACTTTTAAAAGAAGAATATATATATTTATATAAATAATCTATTAATAACAATGTAGTTTGGTACAAAATATAGGAGTTAACCATATATGGAGAATAAAGTTTACAATCATAAACAGACAATAAATTAAATACTTTAATGGGTTTAAATTGTGCTTTTCTTTTAAAGAAATTAATAAGAATTATTTGGCGAAAGACTTATTTATCTTCCTAAATCGTATTCTTTTATTATTGTGCATTCAAGGGAATATCAATCGAGCTGTTTATTCATTTTATAAATGGCTTTTTGTTTCTGTTTTCTTTCCTATTTGTTCTAGAATTAATACTAAAAAGTATTTTGTGCTTTCTAGGAAATTATTAGCAAATGTACAAACAATAGAATAAGTTAAACTCATGCTGTACAGTAAAAGATTCTCTACACACTTCATACAGTAGAAGAATAAACCTATTTGTCATGATTTAAACAGTTAAGTCCAGTAAAGTTTAAGTATTTAAATAACATTCAATCCGGTTTCATCCTCCTTTGATCTTGTGGTTTTATGACTGGTCACCATGGTGACAGCTTTACTCCCCCCCTCCCCTCTCCCTCCCTCCGTGTGGGTTCTCGTAACATTTTGGTAAACACTTTTATCTCCCTCATATCTCCCCTCCATTGTGCCGCAGAGAAAGCAAATAATTACAAATAAAAAAGCTCCCAACTTTGATCCGCGGTCTTTCGATTGTGACTCCGTCCCGCAATCTCCGAGTTCAGCCATTAAAGAGTCGTGCGTCCTCCGCTTTGACACGAGCTCTTTGAATCGGGGGAGATAAGGACTCTATTGGGGTCTGTTATTGACTGGAAGTCAATCTGCTGCACAGGAAGACAAAAGCGAGGACACAAACTGTTCCCTTTCCATTATTAAAGCTAATAAATCAAATGGAAAAACATGCAACCAGATGCAACGCGGTGCAACTTCACGTGGCGAGCGGAGCTGCAGCAGCTGATTCACGGTTTTAGACTGAGATATCTCAGCAAGTGTTCCAGAGAGTGTCGTGAGCGTGTGTACAGACATTGATGGTGCCCTGAGGATGAATCCTACTGACTTTAGTGAAGCTCTGGCGTTTCCTCTCTAGCGCCACCGTGAGGTTCACAATGTGAAACAGTCTCAACCGGATAGATTTCCATTAAAGATTTCAGATATTCATGTTCCCCTCAGGATGATTTGATGATCCTCTTTTCATGAAGCCCTCCAACCTGGGAACATTTGAATGAGTCCCACGCTTTGATTTATGACCTGCAAAACTAACGACGTGTTCTGAAACGTGAGGATAGAAAACACTCTGTGTTGCTGTGTGCTGATCTTTATATATAACATTAAAAAGCTGTGCTGTTAGGCTGCGTTTCACTTCTTTGTCGTCTTATCAATAAATATCGAACACCATTCTGACTAACAAAGATTTATTTACAACAATTTGCACACAAGTGGAAGCCCTCAGGCGTCATTTAGGAACAAAGCTGTGTTCCCACACGGGATAAATGACATGAAATACAGTTGTGGATATGATTTAAACATCTCTATCAGAGTGATTATTGTTAGAATTTGTATGTTTTTTTAAAGTAATAATCCATAATTTCATACAAATAAATATTTTTCGTTTGCTCCTGGTTTATAATACAGTAGGGGATACAGATAATTGTCTGTAACAACAGTCTTCTCTATGTCTGTATACTCGAGGATCCATGTACCTCACAGTTTGGCTGCTCGTCACATTTAGGATCCGAACATCAGGACAGTTCTGCAGTAGAAGTTCGTGTTTTCGGCCGTCATTGTACTCCTCCTGCTCCCATGAAGACAGTGTTGATGGGAGGCAGCGAGGACACCAGGTCCTGCACCTCTGACGATGACGGCACACGCTGAGAGAGCAATGCATCCTGGGAGGTGAACGGGGAGGGGACTCCAAACATGCAGGGAGCGGATCCTGACGAGGGGAGGGAATGATCTGCAGGAGGAAAACAACAGAAAGGTATTCAAATGTATGAGATTTCATTTCTTTGCAACAATACAAGATGGAATTCTCTTATTATAAACTATATTTATGTTTGTTTGAATTCAAACCCCAGATCAAAACTCACCTTTTCAGAACTGCTTTTTACGTGTAATTAATGTTTTGTGTGTTGTCTTATATGATAATTTTCACTTCATAACTTGAGTATTCTGAGGCGCTCTATAAATTAAATGTATTATTATTACTGTTATTATTTATTATTATTGTTTATAATGATGAATTATTTATTTATATATTATTGTTTGTTATTATTTATTATTATTACTGTTATTATTTATTATTGTTTATAATGATTTATTATTTATTTATATATTATTATTTGTTATTATTTATTATTTAGTATGTATTATTATTATTTATTTATTTATTATTTATTATTTATTATTTATTATTTATTATTTATTATTTATTATTATTATTTATTATTTAGTATTTAGTATTATTATTATTATTTACTATAATTTATTATTATTATTATAATGTATTATTATTATTATCATGTATTATTATTATTTATTATTTATAATTATTATTATTATCATTTTTTTATTATTATGTATTATTTATTGTTATTTATTGTTATGTGTTATTATTATTTATTATAATTTATTATAAACATTTTATCATAATCATTACTATTATTTTAATTATGTTTTTATTATTATTATTAATTTATATTTCTAGTCCTTTAAGGGATTTCTTACTTTTATTTATTTATATTTTGTTGATTTATTTGAGATATTTGAACCTCACCCGCTCCAGTTTCGGCCTCAATGAAATACTGCTCCTGTTGTTTTTCTCCCGGGTTCGTCCAGGATGTTGAGCGGATCGTGGACTTCAGAGTACGTCGAGGGGAACGGACGCAGGCTGCCGACGGTGCTGATGACGGACACGTGCTGGTCCACCAGTGATGTCATGCGCTGGCTGTCCAGGTAACTGCTGTTGCCGTAGTAACCTGCCACAGGAGGAAAGTTTGGCATTGATGTTAATAATCGTGGTGCCATTTGATTGGGACCCATCAAGGATTAACAACAATGAGAGGTCACTAGATGATTAAAGGAATAAAAAATATACGTATATAACGATTTCGGTTTGACAAAACAATGAGTCTAGATGTCTGTAATGCATGAACAATATGTAGAGTCTTTCCAGCCCATAATAATGTGATGAAGTAGATCCCGAGTCGTCCTTACCGCCGTGTCCTGCAGCAGAGTACGTCTGTCCCTGAGGGTTCAGTCCGGCTCCCACAAAACTGAACTCTGCTGAGTCCAGAATCTGAGCTGCCGTCTGAGCGTCCAGTCCCTGTTCGACTGTATCCGAGCCTGAAGTGTAGCTGGGTCGCACCGCAGAGCCGTAAGGTGTCAGGGAGCAGTTGGAGCTGTGAGACGAGTGATGCGCCGACGGGTGATAGAAGACGTCTTTGGTCAGGTGTTGGTCGTTGAAGGTCGGGTACCGAGAGAGATGGTAGGCGAGCGATGAAGACTGAACCGAAGCCAGACACTGACTCTGAGTCTGAGGCCTGAAACACAGATCAGAAACAAATCTTTGGACTTAATAATGAAAACCAAACATCATTTCCATCTCCACGATCAACCATCTCATAACAATCTGACAAACTGAACCAAGGAAGATAAAGACAACAGAAAAGAGAATAATAATTGTGATATAAAATGTAACTGTAAGGGTCGTTGGACGCGTTGTAGATGCACAGAATAAAGCTGACCTGAGTGCAGGCTGGTAGTTTGAGGCCGAGGAGCCGCCGGCTGCAGGGAAGTAACTCGAGCTGGTCTGAGGTAAGCAGTGGTACAGGGTCTCCGGGTAGGAAGAGCAGGGGATGGGCTGGGTCATGGCGCTGAGAGAGGACAGGCAGGAGGAAGAGGTGGAGGAGCAGGTGGAGGACGAAGAAGACGTCGTTAGGGGTCTCCCCGTCATCGGCCCCTGGTTGATGACGGAGCCTCGGTGCACTAACGCTGCCGGAGAGATTGGGGGCGTCATGAGGGGCCCGCTGACCTGAGAGAAGTCCATCTGACCACCTGAGTGTGACGAGGGAAACACACAGGGACAGGAAGTGTTCACATTACAGCATTGTTTGATTTAAAACTGCACCAATCTCTGCAGCTCTATGGAGCATTTTAGCGTCTTTCTGCTCATAGTTTTGGTTTTAAGGCCCGAGTGTAAAATTGTCATAATTAGCATATGAATTCTTGAGTTATGGGCAAAAACGTGTTTTGTGAGGTGACAGTGACCTTTGACCTTTGACCCCCAAAAAGTGGCCGTTTGTGCCAAACTTGAAGAAATTCCCTCCAGGCGTTCCTGAGATATAGTATTTAGTAGTTCAAGCGACCAAAAACAAAAATAAATAAAGTTTTATTAAGTTTTAATGTTAAATACTGGTAGTAAAGATACAAGACTGTGTCCCCCACAAAAACAAGAGCATTGGTTGTTTAAGATAAGCCTCTATTAATTACACTTTCAACATATGGACACAATAAGTACAAATAAATAGAAAAAGTAAAAAAATAAAATAAGAAGAAGAAGTATGTAAAACTGCAATAAGAATAGAAACCATGTATCTAACTATGTGTTTCAGTTTTACCTGAAACTGTGAACCCAGCAGACTCTGTCCCCTGGTAGAGGACGGTGCTCGTTTCCAGACTTTGCTGCTGATTGGTCGACAGAGACATGTAGGCGTGTTCTCCCAGAGACTCATTCTTCACCGATTGGTCGATGGCAGCGCTGGCCTTGTTGCGATTGGCTAGGAAGCAGGAACTGGGAGAGGCCATGAACGCTGCTTTACTCGCGTCTGAAAGTGAAAGAACATCTGGTGAAACGCTCCACAGGTTGTGTATGTACCCATTATGTTGTACGTGGGGATGTAATGTAATAATGATATAAAATAAATAAATAAATCATTACAATCAACCCCAAAGTTTAGCCACATCCTTTTTCTCACCTTTCATTTTATTTCCTTTATTATATTTGATGGCTATTTATTAATGCTCTGTAACATTTTTATTATTTGTCTATTTTTATGATGCTTTATTCTACTGTAATTATCATTATGTTTATTTTTAAAGCTGTTTTAATCTTTATGCCTTCTGTAAAACTACAACAATACATTATAGAAGATACATTTTCTTTCCTAACAATTATATTATTGTATTTATATTTAATTTAATTCACTTTGTTTTATATCAAGTTCAATAAAGGAATAATATTAAAAAAACTATTATAATCCTGTTTGTAACATCTGTACGCTGGAGTTACGTGGGCTTTCCCTTGATAATAAATGATTCTCGATGCTTAATACCTGCGTTCTTCATGTATTTGTCCAGCAGGTTCTGCAGGTCCTGCTCCTTGTCGTTGTTGAACTGAGTCTCCAGAGCCAACAGGATGTACTCGTCCAGCAGCATCCTGATCAGATGGAAGGAGCCTGTCAATATAGGAAAATGCAAATGAGAAATATAACCCAAAAAAATGTGCGTTGAGACTTCGTTATCTACAGTTTGACCTTTAGGATATCAAGCTGCTCTTTGTTTGGCCGGCAGGGTCGTAGCTTTAAAACCTTCTGTGTGTGTTTGAGCTTCTCCGGGACTCTTCAGACCAAATGGTTAGAGTTTATTCATATGTGTGTGTGTGCGTCTGTGTGTGTGTGTGTGTTTGTGTTTGAACAGAGAGCACGCGACCCGCAGATAAGACTTTGTTTAATCAAGGCGAGTCTGGCCATTACAATTTATGGCGCTATTGTAGCAATCTGCTCGGAGCTGGCTTGTATTACTCTTGTGTGTGTTTGTGTGTGTGTTTGTAAAGAACACAAAATGAATTAGCTGAGCGACAGTTATTAATTTCACAAACATGAATCACGACGTTGTCACCGTGTTCAGTATTTAGCTTTTATTAACTGGGTTTTAATGTTGCCTGATAAATAGCTTTGTAAGCATAAGTTACATCATATTTCCCATAAATTCTGTTGCTTCCTGTCTCGCCTTCTGGCGTCTTATATTATATCTTGGTATCTTGATTTATCAGTTTTACTTCTGTTTGCTTTGAAGGAAAACAAAAACCTTTTTCTGTTTTGTGTAAAGCAACCCTGGCAGATTGCATCAAATCTGACTTGATGGCAAACAAGTAAAATAAATAATGTTTAACCACCAGTCCTGCTAGTTTAAAACACTGTTTTATAACAATTTTACATACAGTGAAAGGTTGCAAATTAAAACAAATTAAACAAGTAAATACTAGATCTTTGCATTAAAAGCTTAAGAATGAATTTGTTATTATTATTATATATTATTATATATTGTTATTATTATTATTATTATTATTATTGTTATATATTGTTATTATTATATATTATATATTATTATATAGTATTATTGTTATTATTATATATTGTTATTATTATATATTGTTATTATTATTATTATTGTTATATATTGTTATTATTATATATTATTATTATATAGTATTATTGTTATTATTATTATTATTGTTATATATTGTTATTATTATATATTATTATTATATAGTATTATTGTTATTATTATATATTGTTATTATTATTATTATTATTATTATTATATATTGTTATTATTATTATTATATATATTATTATTATAATTCTAATTATTATTATTATTATATAGTATTATTGTTATTATTATTATATATTGTTGTAAAGTGCATCATACATTTTTTCATTTTAGAAAATCAACAAAAACTATTTGAATTGAATTGGTAGAATTGCTCTTAAAAACATTGAATCATTTTAATTAGGATGTTCCTGCAAAAGAGAGCATCTACCTCAATGAAATGCACCTGAATAAATAAAGGATAAAGGAAAATAAATTATTTTTAAAAATACTCTTGCACTTGACGGGTGTTTAAAATGTTCCCACCAAAGCTGGAGGCGTTGTTGAGCGTGAGGTTGTGCATCACTCTGGCACCAAAGAAGCTCCACCTGAGGAGGAAATCCTGAGCTCGCTTCTTCACCGATCGCCCGCTCTGCTTTCCGGGCTGAAGGACAGAAAGGACAGAAAATAAAAAGACTGCTTGGGTGCACAGCGGGACATTCTGCAGGACAAACACTGCTGCAGGTGGAACAGCTGTTACCTTGATGACTTTATGCTCCACGACAGAGTCCAGCCACTCGATGAAGGACTCCACCGTGGCGTTCTTCCTCAGCAGCTCCTTCAGCTCCTGAAAGACGGTGATGGAGTCGTCTGGAATACAAAACAAAAAGACAAATTCACACACTTCATTATGAATACAGAGGAGAGCGACAGAAACAGCTGCTGGATGTTTCTGCAATACTGTAAGAAAAGATCTGACTGTACATAATCTAATATTGTTATATCATTTATATTTTTTCAGTTGATTAATGTAAATATTCAAATATTAGCCAGATGGATAGCAACTTTACTTTACTTAAGTTTAATTTTGAGGTACTTCCATTTTATACTCCTTTATCATTTTACATTTTGAAGCCCATATTGTACTACAATACTACATATAGTTACTTTTTAATAATACTAAATATTAATAAACTAATATATATATATATATATATATATATATATATATATATAAATATATATAAATATATATAAATATTATATATATTATATAATATATATATATTTAAATCAGTTAAAACATTATTGCATCAATAATTATAATTCAATAATATAATTTATATTATTCTGAATAATGAGTACTTTTACTTTTGGTACTTTAAGTGTATTATGATGCTAATACTTCGGTGTTTTAACTTAAGATTTAGATTTTTACTGGTATTTCTACACTGTGTTATTGTTTGAATAATTGATTTTATTTATGGAATATCAGAAAAAGAAACAAGAATATCTGACTCCTCCACCTCTGGTCCGAGTCGTCTTACACTCAGAGTAGATGTCGGGGTCCTGGTCTCCGGTAGCGTTGATGCTGAGCAGAGGCTGCGAGCTGATGCTGCTGAGATCCACGTTATCGATATCCAGCACCATGCTGGTCACCACCGCCTGGTCGAACAGCGCCGGACGAGCTATCTGCAAAAGAAAAGACCTCAGAAATCATTATCATGTTTATATTTGAGACATTATGATGTAACATGTCCTTCAGTGAACGCCGTACCTGTGCCAGGTGTAAGAAAGACGTCTGTCTCTTCAGGGAGGACACAAAGTGGCGTGCTATAGGGAGCTTCTTGGCTGCAAGGCATTCTGGGAGGTTCTCCAGGGAGGAGGCGAGCCAGAGCTCCCAGTGTTTGGCAAAGTTGCGGATATCTGCCAACAGACTGATGAACAACATTTATACGGATCTCCTCTCAATTCCCAATTATTTAATTCAAGCTTTTAGATCTTTTTACATCATCGCAGTTACAAATAACTGATTTTGGGTGAGACTGGACTGCATCCTCGTCTCTACAGTAAAGAAAGATGGTCAACTTGTATCATGACTGATGGACATACAACTCCAAAACTAAGATACAGGCATCACAAAGCTTCAGCAAAATCAGTTCCAACATGCCTCGCTCTCTGCAGGACAGGAAATGGCTTCTGACTTCTTAGCACAAGTAAATAATTTGTCCACGCTGACGTTACAAACCTTTCAGGCATCTCTTGCATTGTAGCTGGAATCAGAACATCTGTTAAAACCTGAGAAAACAAGACACACATAATTAAACTCTGTTAATCCAGATGGAGAACAATCCATCCTCATGCATATTGTTCGGGAACTTTCTCCGTATAAAAGCACAAACTGCAACAGGGATGTCATTTTCATTTTCTACGCAGGGTAATGCTCTCTTCAAACGATTAAATGATATAAATGTTGGAGTTTGGTGCTGTTCTGCAGAAATAAACATTTCTTAACAACCTTATAGAGGATGGAGTCACAGACGCAGAAGATGTCGACTATGACGGGGTTCTCCAGCAGCGGCAGCAGGTGGTCGGGCATCCCCTGCCAGAAATGGAGCAGAAAATTCTGGATCTGAAACAAAACATTTGAAGAGTTATATGGAGTGGATGTTAAACTGTGAGTAAGTAAATGCTCTTGTGTGACAGTAGCTATCACCTCCTCAAAGTTCACATTAATGGCATTGTCCAGGATGCACTGGCAGTGTGTTTTATACATCATGATCAGAGTGTCCACCTGCGGAGAGACGATGAAGATCTGACTTTAATTTAATGCACAAACAACCCAGTTACAGTTACAGTCCATGCACTTTTGTCAAGAGTAAGTACATTTGCATTATGCATGTCAAAATGACCTCTGCAGGTAGATAATCGCTGCCAATATTCTTGTTTTTACAGCAAAAATAAACACAGAATATGTTGTATATGTCAAAATGAATTAATGTTAATCACCTTTTCTCTGGGGATGTTTCCCTGCAGGAGAAGATGCTGAGCGTTGGGGAAGTCGGGGAGCAACGTTCCAGTTTTAGAGCTCAAAGAATATTTCCTGGTGAAGCCTCCCTGAAACAAAGAACAACATCAGGCCCCTTTTTCATTTCCTTCATCTTGACACTATTTATTGTGTTTAAAGAGTAAATAGTTGTAAAGAGTGGCTTAACTTGCTGCAGTGATGTAGAAGTGTACTTCAGTGTGTCTATCTACACTTGAGTGCATGAGTGCGTTCCTACTGAGAAGTTTGGCAAAATGCAGTGCACTATGAGTACCCGGATGATGACTCAGGAATGAGTCCTAAAACCTGGACATTTGTTAGCATTTAGCACTTCTGGTTCCCTCGTCTCAAAGTAAATAAATGTTTAATGTTTTTTTGGTTTGATTCCTGAAACGAGGTCTGCGGTTATTAACACAAGCTGTTCATTCCTGAAGATTATCTTGCTGAACAGTATCATAAACGTTTCTGCAATAATCCAAAATCCAAAACTCGGCTTTTTGACGAAGGAACTTGCCGATGGTAACTTCCGGGTTCGGCCTACAAAAACACGTCATCCCTGCAGCACTCTTTACTGTCGTCGGACAGACGCCATCGTTTTTATTGGAATAATTGAGCAGCATATAATGATTTGGTTCCACAAACGATAACGATGCTAGCTAGCTAACAGCGGTGATCGTCCGGTGAGTGCACAGCAGCCGTGTGCGATTTGAGACAACGCTACCCAGTCAGAATGTAGTGCATGGTGTACACCGTGCACGACATGGCAGTGTACTAACTGAAGTATTCAAATTGAGACACCGCAGGTGCGACGTCACGGTTGGGTGTGGTTACAGCTGCAACAGAGCATATTTCTAAAACACTTAAAATTATATTGTTCTGTGTAAAACAAAATTTTACGGAAGTTAAGGAAAATTTTGTTTTGGAAAGATGGGTTGAAATATCCCTCCTAATTTTGTTTTATGAATTTAGTTTACTTGGGGAAATATTTAACACTCAGCAGATCTCTGCTTTACTATCTTCACTTACCTCGTTCTTCAGTTTGCTCCCTGAGAATCTGCGATCAAAGAGAAACAGATTTGATCTTTTAAACGGAAAGAAAACGCACAAATCTATAAACACCACCGCAAAACACATAAAAACACACAAGTAATTACTTTGAGAGAAAGTAAAAACATCGAGAATTTTGTGTTTTACGTTATTATAGGAGTATTTCACATGACAAAACATCAGTGTCAGCCGCAAAGACTGAGAATAAGCAGAACAAATATGCATCACTGTGCATTAATGCTGCACACACAAACACTAGGGTTCCACATAATGAGCAGAGAACATGGAGGCACAGTGTAATGTGCAAGAATATAACTTGTTACCTGGTCAAACCTTTCCCAGAATACACGGAGTGATAGTAAGCGCTGCTCTCTTTGATGCCAATTCCATAATAATGGTATCTGTAGATATTAAACATAAAAATATCAAATAAGTACGAAAACATTTTGGAGCTCGAGGAAACATTAGAAACATGAGAGAAGTAAACTGAAAGAGTATTTTTGCATTTACTTGGAGTGTCCTCTGGTGCCGAGTCTCCTTGTGGTTAGAAGAGGAAACTTCTGCCGAATCGTCTGATGAGAAAAGTAATCAGATTACTGTATTCCAGAGTACCCTCGTAACGAACAATATGTAATGTTTACAACACAGTTTTAAACTGCACAGCTCTTCCACTTTTAACTCACAATATACATGTTTTTCTGTCAAATTCTTATAATATTTCTCAATTTCTTTCAATATCTGCTTTTCTTTTACATTTTAATTTATTTTATTGTCTTTATGTATGCACCATCAAATTCCTTGTGTGTGATATTCATATTTTTAGTCATATTTTATGAACCTTAAACCTTTTTTTAAATGTATGAGTTTTTAATTTCTTACTAAAACTAATAATAATAATAAAAAATTAAAAAATTAAAAAATTAAAAAACATTAAGCCCCCTTGCATTACTGAAGAGCCATGTGACAGAATACAGGAAGTGCGCTTTCCATACACACACACACACACACACACACACACACACACACACACACACTCACACACCTTTCCGAATGTAGCAGCACAGGCCGGCTCTAGTTTCTCCTTCCTGCAGAAGTCCAGGTAGTGAGCATAGAGGATACAGCGAGGCAGACACACTCCTTCACACACGATGTAATTCTCCTCCAGCCTGTTGACACACGTCTGTTAGATTCGACGTTTTATGCCGTGCATCCAAAAGTTATTTCATGACATCACAGGGTTTATAAGTTCCTCTTATTAACGTTTTCTTCCACCACCAGCAGCATCTTGTAGGATGGAGGAAGGCAGACAGCATGTCCCCCGACTCACCTATAAATATGGATATTAGTGTCTCTTCACTGCTCTTACCACTGCAGAGTGAGCTGTGTCTGCTTCTTCTTGTCCTTGATGATCTGACTGATGGTCTTCCTGGAGGACGAGATGCTCTGTTTGATGTCCGGGTTGAAGTCCACCAGGTCCTGGTCTTCCTCAGAGGACGGCGTCTCGTTACTGTCCTCCGCCTCTGAGAAAACACACGGACAAATATAGCACATAGTTCACTAGAGAGGTGGTTACGCTGTCTCGGAAAATTAACTTGAATGTGTTTGTTTTCGACATACAATGTAGATAAAAACAGAAATATGAGCGCTGCTTTTTACCCATAATATCCTCTCAGAAAAACTCCAGAAGAATCCAGAACCTGATTTCTTTACATAACGTGACTTATTTAGTCCGACACTGGTCTTTCCTGTCACTGTCTAAAAGAGAGTAAAACAGCTTCTTCTTCTTCTCTGGTGTAATTTCAGCTCATACCCTCTAGGACAGGTGTGTAGCTATATACTGTACATACATACATACTGACATATGTATATATAATATGCTTTTATTGCTCAAAACATATACATATCTTTGATTATATTGTAAAAACGTCACCTGAAAATGTTGCTTAGCCATCATTTAGTCAAGCAAAATATTACATGATGCACGAGCAGACAGTAGATATAGATTTAATAATAATAATGTTCTTATTTTTACATTTACTTCAGTTTCAGTGTTTCTTACAAGTGAAGGATAATTTAGTTTTTCTCTGCTTTTATTTATTACTTAACTTAGATTGTTATCTGGTCTGCCTGCACAGTAAACAATGGAATATATGAGCACTGTAAAAGGCATCACAGCCATTCAAAGACACAAACTGTAAATGCATTTTGAATGTTATTGTGTTCAAAGTGAATGTTTTCATTTGTTTTTGGTGCAAACTGAAACAAATGACAGTCCACAGTGAGAAAAGAGACACACTTGAACACTATTAATGTCACGTCTGATGATAAAAACTACAACATTAACATTATTATTATTAGATATCAGTTATAATGGATGTGGGAACATTTTGTGATGCGTTCAAGAGCTCAAATAAATCCAATATATCCACCTGAATAATCCAACATATTGAGTTTTGTTAGCACGTTTATATAAATGAAAAGTGCACTTATAAATAAATAAAAATTATTATTATTATTAACATATTGGAGCTGACAGCTACAGAAAACATGAGTTTGTAAATGTATATTTTAAAATGACAAACAAATACAAATGTATATGTGAATCGTGACAGCGACATAAATATCTTTGCATATGTTTCCAGACTTTGCGGGTCATTTTAATAGTGTATGTGATATTTAATAGCTCTAACATTAATAATATTGAGTTTGCTTTTTGTGCATCTATCAAAATCTTTTCTTGACTTTTGTGAAAAAAGCTAAAGAAAAGTTGTTCTGTGAAAGCTTTTCAATTTTGCACGATTAATTAAAAGTCATGCATCAAACATATTTTGGGAAAAAACTGTTGAAATTATCTTAAATTAAGTTAAATTACGTCTTCCCTGATGTGTATGCGTCTTCATCATCATCATCATCATCATCATTATTCATGTTTGGGGCCAAAAAAGTTAGTGAAACAATTGAAAGGGATCTTGTTGTTGTAGCACCCCCATCTGGACAATCTGAGTCCTTTTGCTTTTCTTTTTACCAGAGCAGTTTGAAAACATTCAGATTTAAAGACTTGGAGTGAAGTTGTATTTTTAACGAGGAATAAGATGGTTAGTATATAAGAAGGATTTAAATATAAAACTGTAACATTTCAGCCCATTTGGCTTTTCTAGCAGCAATAGATGATTGAGAATGATTGTTTAATTACCTGATTTAATCCCAGAATCATCCTCCTGATGAAAAAGTGTCTGTCCGTTAAAGTCTGTGCGTGTGTCTTCTGGTGAGCTGCACAAAGTCTTGGTGAGAGAGTGAATAAGAAAAACTCCATCTCTGGCTGAACTCTCACTGCTGCGTTTCATCGGCATAGTCACATAAAAACAAATGTCGTTAAACAAATAAACCAAAGACAAAAAACAGAAGAAAACTGAAGTCGGCCGGCTGTGGAAGAAGAAACAGTCCACTGCAGCTCATGTGTCCTTAAAACTGTGAATCTTTTAGACTCTGTTTGTCAATCCCACATTCACACAAGTCCAGGAAAAGATAAAACAAATCTGAAACACTACGTCCAGCATTTTTTCGTCCAACCATACTGTTTTGAAGTTTGAAGAAACGTGGAAACAACTGCTCTGGTAAACCCGACAGAGCAACCTCAGGCTAATAAAGCCGTGCTGTGTGAAGGCAGAGCTAATGAAGCCGTGGATGCATTCATCATATTTACAGAAGCCTGGGGCTAATCCAGGTTATTAATGATTAACAGAAAAACCCTCATCCATCTGTCCATCCATCTATCCTGCCTCCCACACTGAGCTGGACCTTTACACAGTTATATATGTATGAAAACAATTGTCCATAGTTTTTAAAATACTAACAGATGTTGTATATCTTGACTGGATATTATCATTATGTTTTTAAGAGTAATAAGACTTTTATCTGCTTAAATATAGGAAAAAGAAGATTAAATTATCTTTTAATATATTTTTCGGTTAATCGATTAATTGTTTGGTTTATAAAATGTCAGAAAATAGTGCAACAAATACAATTTCCTAAAGCCAAAGATAACATTATTATAAAGAAATTATATTAGTTTTATTACCAACAGTCTAAAACCAAAAAACAACATTACAAACAGATTATTGCAGAATTGTTGCCAATTACTCTTCTTTCATATCATTTAATTGAATAATTGTTTAAGCACTATTCTAAATAATGTATTTTATTAACTGAAACTGCAAAAAAACTAGCAACAAAACGTGGGGAGTAAACAGTAAAACATTTGTCTTTAAGAAGTAGTGGAGTAAAACTATAACGTAGCACAAAATTGTACTTATATATACACAGTTCAGTTTTTAATGCAGTTATTCAAGTTAAACTATACACATTTAAATTCAAATTCAGTTTCCTAATGCAGTTATTCAAGATGAGCACTTCCAAATTAAAATTAAAATGATTTAAATTCAGTTTTCTAACGTCACATATTTCTGCCAATAGACAATAAAACTATATATTTTAAAGATTAATCCTCGAGTTTGTAGGATACTAAACAGATTACGTAATCGAGGAGAAGCAGGAAGTGAGGGCTGGCACGTGCAGGTCGCAGCATCTTGTCGTTAATTTGACCGTTTGCAGACATGAGGTGGTACAAAAGGTAGGACACGGCCCTTAATGTTCATGAAGTGACTTTAGTCAGAAGGTTGTTGGTGTTTACAATCACGGACGGTAATCTGAGATAAAACTGACCATGGATTAAAATAACCGTTTGGCCGAACAATGGCGTCACTATCGTTTAGCATTAGCATAAATTAGCAATGTTAGCTCTTTGCTAGTTTTTGCCGCTAACTCCCGTTGAATGTCAATTTAAACCGCCATGAAACAGTTTGTTGAGTCACTTTTAGTCCGGACATCATTTTTTAGACTCTGGATTTAGTGAAATGACAATTCCTACATTTAAATATTTTATTTTTTGGAGCTAACTAAAATGTAATCAAGCTAGCTACGTTAGCAACATTGCTAAAATCACATATGCCCTCAAAAATATTAAATTGAGTGGAAGAGGTCATGTTGATTAACATGAAACATTAATTCAACTGGTAGCTCGGACCGATAATGCCATTTGACGTTGAGTTAACTTCAGTTTGAACAGTTTGCTGGTAATTGCATACTAAAATGTTAATTTAGCAGGCAGTATGCAGTACATACAGTTTGTGTAGTATGCTGCATGTAATGTGCTGTCAAGCTGAATGACAGAGCGCACGTGACATTTGTAGCTTCAGACATCAACAGTCACGTGGTATTCTTCATTTGACCTTAAAGCTAATGTCACTGTTTTTCACTGGCCAACCTCTGAAGTACATTATGCATATTTTGCTTTGGAAATTATAATCTATTCTAGACCGCAAACGGTTTTGCACTGTTTAAAGCCAGGTTGGTTTTATTTATTACATTACAGGTCATTCAGCAGACGCTCTTATCCAGAGCGACTTACAGTGAACTAAGTACAGGGACAGTCTCCCTGAAGCAACTCAGGGTTAAATACCTTGCTCAGGGGTACAATGGTGGCAGCCTTGAACTAGAAGGTTGAACTCCCGACCTTCTAGTGTTTTGTTTGGAAGGCGTACCTCTAGACCACTAGGCCATCACCACCCCTATATACTATCTACCCCTATATAGCCCAAAATTCCCTCAAAAGGGTTTACAATACAAAACCGATCCTTAGACCCTCAATTTGGATAGGAAAAACTTTCCAAATAAAACCCACTTAACAGTAAAAAATAAATAAAATGAAAATGTTTCAAAGTTGAGCCTTGTTTTGTTAAATGTATACAAGCTTATTATGCAAAGGGAAACATCAGATCTACATTTAGTTATCGGAAAAATATTTTTTCTTTCAGGTTTGGATGTAACTGTTATTGATGCTGCAGCCATGTCGTCAGTGATGGGATCCGAACATCAAAAGTGAGTAAATCAATGTGGCAAAAATGAAGTGATTCTGGCATGTTCTTACTTATAGTATATATATATATATATATATATATATATATATATATATATATATATATATATATATATATATATATATATATATATATTTTTTTTTTTTTAATTATTATTATTATTATTTTTATTTTTATTTTCTGTTTAGGAAGTTGACAGCTAAGCTCTTAGATAAAGTTGTGATTATGTAGGTATTTATTTTCCAGGCTTTCATTTGAGGAGTCGGTTCCCTAAAATTTAGTGGAGCACCAAATCTGGCCAAACAGCAGTTATTTGGTCTCCAATTTAAATTCGAAGTGTAAGAAAATATGGATATACTTGGGTCCCGCAATATTATGTTTTGTGATACTGAATCAAAAGCACTTCATCGATCTCTAACAGTGGCTTAGATCGTACAAAAAGTAGTGCAGCGATGTTTGATGTTAGAGGGACTGTGATAAATGTAAATGCAGATCCCTCAGTTTGATTGCATAACAAAGTAAACATTTTATGCATATGAAAGTTTTAACAAAATTTGATTAAATAAATGGCAAAATATCTCAATATATTGACTTGTAACTGTATTTTAGCATTTTATGTAAATCCACTGTAGCTACAACAAAAAAGAAAGTAATTTCAATGTAAATGTTTAAATTGCTTGCTATAAACAGTTGAGTGTTAATTATAAAGGGAGTAGAGACCAAAGGAATTGTTTCAATTTATTTTGCTCCACACTACGGGTTGTCTTATCATTATAAGAATTAAACTGAATTAACTGACTAACACTTTTTGAAGGTTATTAATAAAAATCACTTAAATTTGCAGGTCTGGTCAATCTGCACTTTGTGCCCTTTGGCCAGTCGACCTCAAGTTAACTCACTTGGACTGGAACCCTGAAGTAACCTTGATACACTTCCAGGGACAGTACCTTTCCATATGCGATCTTGACTATAACATCTTGCAAGGGGAAATACAGAATATTCCAAAGACTGAAACTACAGTGGATATAGGAGAGTTTTGCATCGTGGAAGATTTGACTTCAGGCCGCTGGCACAGAGGAAGAGTTCAGAACCAAAGAGAGACATTGTTTGATGTTTTCCTCATAGATCATGGTAATGTCTTGAGTGTCGACATCGCCCACATATCTTCCTGTTCAAGTGACCTGTTCATCCTCCCTCCCAAGATAGTTTGCGGCTTTCTTGCAAATTTACTGCTGCTTCAAGGTTGTTCTCATTCTGTAGTGGAGGCGTACTTCTCAAACCTGATTGGAACAAATGTCACAGGTTACATCCAAGCCCTCCTGCCCCACAAAGTGCTTTTATTGGAAGCCCCTGACATTAACATTGACCTTGTTCGACATGGGTTTGGGAGACATGTGGACACAGATACCTTCCTTCTCTTGGTTGGGATGCTCACAGAGGTGCCGCTCAAACAAAACATAGAGCCAGTTCCCGACTTACTTATTGAAAAGCCAAGGGGACAAGAATTTTGCTTCAGACCGTCTGGTTTGCAGGGATACAAAGATATTATGTCTCTCTCTGTGCCTAGATTGAGTTGTGGGACACGTGCTAAAGTACGTGTAACTGCTGCTGTTAACCCTGGACTGTTTTACTGTCAGAAGACCAGCATGGAAACAGATCTTTGGGAAATGTCAAAGAAGCTTGATGCAGTTAATGAGTACCAAACCAAAGAACTCAATCAGAAGACTCCAGAAAACCTGGGTTTACTTTGCTCAGTCAAAAGCAAAGATGGGAAATGGTACAGAGGCCTTGTGCACTTTCTCCCAGTTAACTCTCAACTTCGAGTTTTGTTCATTGACTACGGATTCTTTGAATCTGTTAAAGTTGAGAACGTCTACAGGTTGCCACCTGACTTATTTTCAACACCCATCATGGCGTTCCCATGCTCGCTCTCTCTGAGTGATCAGGCTGAGGTGGTCAAAACTCAGCAGTTGAGTTTTCTCAAGGCAGGCTTGCTTGGAAAAGTGCTAGATGTGGAGATCAGAAGTTTTGACGAAGAACAGCACCTGTACTCTATCACAGTAATTGGCGCAGACAATATTCATGTGAAGGAACCAGAGCCCATTCAAGAGCTTCCTAAAATAAAGGTTGAGTCAGTTTTGGAGACGGAAGAATCATCACCTCAGAGTGGCTATTTATACTATGAAACAATCATAGGTGAAGCGTTGGGTAAAACACTGAAAGCAGAAGAGGTGGAAGTAGACTCTGTATTTGTGGGCTTTGTCGAGCATGTCCGGAATACAAACAACTTCTGGATCAGAACACAAAAACGCAATGATGAGTTTGAAGAAATGATGACAAAAATCGCAGATAACTTCAGTCAAGTGAAGCTGGATGAAGACGTGCTGTTGAATCCTGAACCAGGGACACCCTGCTGTGCAGTTTATGAGGAAGACATGCATTTTTACAGGGGTATAGTGACAGACACTCTTGAGCATGGATCTGAAGTGCTTTTTATTGATTTTGGGAACATTGAGAAAGTGCCACACATATTGATCAAGAAGATCCCAGAGATATTTGCCAGAAATTCAGCCTTTGCCTTCTGCTGTACTCTTGTTAATGTTTTTCCTTTGGATGAAGTGTGGACCAGCGCCACCACTGACTTTTTCAGACGAGCTGTGTCAAACAAAGCCCTGCTTGTCCATGTTGTCCAAATGACAAAAAACAAATGTGTTGTTGATCTCCATGACATTGGAAGTGACAACAATCAAAGTATCACTGAGCTCATGATCTCTTCCAAACAAGCTGGATACTGGAACAACATTGCCATAGAGCGTCTGGTGCCAAACAACACAGATTTCACAGAAAAAACAAAGTGCTCAAGATGTAGTGTGACATCAGCAATCAATGGGAATACAGAGCAACTGAAGGACTGTGAGGAGAAAGAGAAAACATGCAAAAATCAAACTGACAAGGGCCAAGCCCCTGCTAGCTTCAAAGCCTTAAGCATCAAGCCTGGGTTTAATTTTGCTGTGCGTTCCTCTTATATCAAGTCTCCCTCAGATTTCTGGTGCCAGCTTCTAGATAAAGCTCCAGCTTTGGAGGAACTGATGGATAAAATTAATCAATATTACTCAATTAACACAGTTCCCTTCCAATCAGGAGATTCCTGTTGCATTGCCAAGTCACCTCAAGATGGAAGATGGTACAGGGCCTTCCTCATAGAGAAGCTGAAAGGGCTTGCCACAGTGATATTGGTTGACTATGGCTTTACCATCCAAATCAAGGAGCACAATCTTCAGACAATTATGCCTGAATATGTTTATTTGGAAGGACAAGCTTTCAGGTGCAGCCTTTACAACCTGATCAAACCAGCTGACCCTAAAGACATTGGGGATTGGAGTCCGGAGGTGTGTAAGTCGCTGAAAGATTTTGTCCTGGACAACCCCATCGGTCTAAGATGTGAAGTTGTCTCTCAGTTCAATGTGAAAAACAAAGGACTGTGCAATGTTGTGGAACTCTACAACACCCAAACCCAATGGCGCATAACAAATTTGCTCTTAGAACAGGGCCTGCCAAGAGAAGTGACAACAACAAAGCAACTGTCAGAAGTGTTTCCAGAGTCTTTTGTCTACTCTTCATATGATCTAAGTCCTGGAAATGAAGAACAAGTCTACGTCACTCACATTAGCAGTCAGTTGGAGATCTACTGCCACCTTGAGAGAAACACTCAATTCATCAAGGAGCTTGAAAAGAACATTTCAGAGAGCGATATAATTATGCAAGCCAGTACGGGAGCAGTGAGCAAGCTGTGCCTGGCAAAATACTTTGATGGCAAATGGTACAGGGGCTTGGTAGAACCTGTTCAGTCACCTCTGCATCTCAATGTGTTTTTTGTGGATTATGGAAACTCAAACATATCTGAGAAAACCCATGTCATGTATATCTCCACAGACTCTGCTGATATATTGTACACACCCATGCAGGCTGTGAAATGCCACCTTGCTTCAGTGTCCAAGGAAAAGCTCTATGCAGATGTCAAAGAATGGCTTGATGGTGCAATCCTCAATAAGCAAGTGAGAGCCGTTATAGTTGGACAGAACAAAGATGGCTCTTTTGATGTTGAACTGTTTGATGGAGATGCTAACATCAACGAGAAGGTAAAGGAGCTCATTCTCGGTCTTTCGCCAAAACCAAAGACTGTTGTGAGTTTTGTGAGCAGCACAAAGGCAAACACTAAAACTCTCCAAGCAAGAAACACAGAGACTTCAATTCGGTGCAAGAAAGGGCATTCTTTAAATTCCTCATTCTCATGGAATGCCTACAGATGCGGTCAAGTTAAGACTGCATCTTACAAAAGGAAAGAAAACACAAGAATCGATGTTCGTGGGAAAACTCGGAACAAGAACACACAAGTAAAACAACAAAGAAAGTACCCTGATACAAACACAAAGTCAGTACAACCACAATATACAGAGAAAACAAAGATCCCTCAACCCTCCTGTTTGCCGAACGTGAAAGTGAGCGCAGGTTTCAGGGCGAAGTGTTTCGTCTCCCACATCGACTCGATCAACAATTTCTTCCTTCAACTGTCAGAGGATGAACCTTCCATCTTGAAAATGGGGGAAGATCTCAACTCAAGTACTTTAAGCGATTCCTTGAAAACTACCACGTCTTTGGGCAATCAATGACCTTGTTCTGGCTGAGTATGAGGAAGACGGCGCTCTATATCGTTCTGTTGTGACAGACTGTGAAGGAAGTTCAAGTTTCAAAGTTGAGTTTGTGGACTATGGAAACTCGGCAGTCATTGGGAAGGAGAAGATCTACTCCATACCAAAGGAGCATCTCTCTCAGCCAAGATTCAGCATATCATGCTCCCTGTTGGACACAAGCACATACGAAAATGATACTTCTTTTACTGACACTGTAATGGAGAAGCCTCTCATGGTTGATTTTGTCCGTCATCATGAAGTTCATTGGAAAGTCAAGGTTGAGATTCTTGATGAGGTTGTTGGTCTTCCAGCGGTACTTGAAGCAGCTGTTGAATGTAGCACTGAAACCAAAGTTGAAGAGGAGTCACCTGCGGATTCATCTAAGATAGAAGAGAAGGTGACATCCTGTGAGCAGAAAGAAGTGAGCGAGAAGGCCTACAGATGCGGTCAAGTTAGGACTGCACCTTACAAAAGGAAAGAAAACACAAGAATCGATGTTCGTGGGAAAACTCGGAACAAGAACACACAAGTAAAACAACAAAGAAAGTACCCTGATACAAACACAAAGTCAGTACAACCACAATATACAGAGAAAACAAAGATCCCTCAACCCTCCTGTTTGCCGAACGTGAAAGTGAGCGCAGGTTTCAGGGCGAAGTGTTTCGTCTCCCACATCGACTCGATCAACAATTTCTTCCTTCAACTGTCAGAGGATGAACCTTCCATCTTGAAAATGGGTGAAGATCTCAACTCAAGTACTTTAAGAGATTCCTTGAAAACTACCACGTCTTTGGGAATCAATGACCTTGTTCTGGCTGAGTATGAGGAAGACGGCGCTCTATATCGTTCTGTTGTGACAGACTGTGAAGGAAGTTCAAGTTTCAAAGTTGAGTTTGTGGACTATGGAAACTATGCAGTCATTGGGAAGGAGAAGATCTACTCCATACCAAAGGAGCATCTCTCTCAGCCAAGATTCAGCATATCATGCTCCCTGTTGGACACAAGCACATACGAAAATGATACTTCTTTTACTGACGCTGTAATGGAGAAGCCTCTCATGGTTGATTTTGTCCGTCATCATGAAGTTCATTGGGAAGTCAAGGTTGAGATTCTTGATGAGGTTGTTGGTCTTCCAGTGGTACTTGAAGCAGCTGTTGAAAGTAGCACTGAAACCGAAGAGTCTCCTGCAGACTCATCTAAGATAGAAGAGAAGGTGACATCCTGTGAGCAGAAAGAAGTGAGCGAGAAGGAAACTCCTAAATCCGAAAGACCTACTCTTTATGGTGAAAACTTAATACTGAAACCATCACCTGCCACACAGTCCCGTAAACTAGAAGAACATAGAACACCGACCGGAAACGAGGGTGAATCTAAGGAGATTAAAGGAATAAGCGACTGTGCAGATTCAATCATACCCCCGACTATTCAAGTTAAAGACACAGAGAGTGGTACAGTTCTGTCGGTCCTGAGTAACGGCACTTTTTACATCAGACTCAATAAGACCAGTGAACAGCTTACTGCATTGGAAAGTCTAATAGCTGAGAACCTACACAAGTGCAAGATGGTGGCTGAAGAGGATGTCAAACAAGGCCTCAAGTGCTTAGTTCAGGTAGGCGAGGACAAACGGTGGTACAGGGCTTTTGTTCAGGATGTATGCCAGGGAACATGCCAGGTCCTTTTCGTGGATCGTGGAATAACAGAAGAAATTCCAAGTGGCTCAATCCGACAACAGTGTAGAGAGCTGACAAAAATCCCGAACCTTGCAGTTTTATGCAAGGTGAACTGCCTTGGGTTCAGTGAAGAGGGTGCTCATGAATTTTGGAGTGAAACTCTCAAACCAATGATAGGCAAAGAAGTCAAGCTGGTGTTTGAGTGTCATTCAGAAGCTGATGAACTGTGGAAGGTTGAAATAGTCATGAATGGACTGTTCCTCGTTCGTCAAATCACAAGCTCACTGCAGCAGAATAAAGAGATGGTCCTGCAACCCACTGAAACTAAAGAATCCAATTTAGACACAGTCCCTCCTCAGCAACTTGTCTTTGCTCCTATTGATATACACAAAGCATATTCCGGCTTTGCTGCAGCAGTGACGACACCCACCGAGTTTTGCGTCGTTCTGGAGGACTTGCTTCTCGTCATGAACAAAGTGTCCATAATGTTGGACGACCTGCCCGGGCAGATAACTCCCCTTCCTGAAGCCCACTTAGTCTCTGGCTCCTGCTGCCTGTTTAAATCCGACACCAAGAATAAGTGGTGCAGGGCTGAAATTGTTCAGGCCGACACCACAGCGGTCCTAAACCTGGTGGATTATGGCCATTACGAATGCATCCGGTATGAAGACTGCTTCAAGCTCAAGAGGCTTCCTGAGGAGATAACAAACCTCCCAAAGGTAACTTACCCCTGTGTCCTGAGGGGGGTGAAGCCAGTTGGAGTGGATAGTGGACAGTGGAGCGATGAAGCAGCAGTCTTCTTCCAACAGTGTTTGTACCAGAAGAACCTCCAGATCTTCTTCAGGGAGTTTGTTTCAAACACACACTGGAAGGTGGACATTCTGGCAGATGGCGTCCATGTTGCCAAGGAGCTGGTGGATGCTGGACACGGCAATTATATAGACATCATGCTGGGACTGAGGTAGGCTCTTATATCACTGTATTCGTGTCTTTATTATACTTTTATGAAACAACTTTTACAGCTTTTTCACATTTAATTTGTATTATGTATACAACACACGATTAAGTTAAGTATAGCAGTATAGAATGAATACAAATGTTATCTATTAATAGCATTTGCATGGGCTCGTGGCTTTTACCATCTCTCTGGCCTGCTTTCCTTTACTGTCCACCTGGACACAACCATCACCTCACCCGATGATATTACGAACCTCCTAAACTCCACCCTGTCTACCTCCCTCAACACTAGCCCCCCTCAAAAGGAAAACTGTCTCTTTCAACACCTCACCCTGGTTCACACCCACACTCCGCAAAATGAAACAGACTGGCCGCAAACTTGATCGTCTCGCCAAAAAACCCTCTCTTACAGTCCACCAAGAAGCCTACAAACTCCACCTCACCGCCTACAAAGATTCCCTCACTGCTGCCAAGTCTGCTTACCTCTCGACCATCTTCAATGACCCCTCCCAGAACCCTCTTCTCCACAGTCAAAAATCTCCTCCAGTCCTGTGCCAACAGCTTCACTACATCTACTCCTGCTTTATGCGACTCATTCCTCCAGTTTTTCACAGACAAAATCAACAACATTAATAGCTCACTTATCCCCTGTACCCCACCCAGAAGCACCTACTCCAGCTTCCACCACTGTGCCTCTTTCTCCAATCTCCCTGGACCTCCTAATATCCCCTCCCCTCTGCCGCCTCTCCCAGTTCAACCTGGTTACCCCTCCTGAGCTCCTCCAAACCCACAACCTGCTCCCTTGACCCTCTTCCAACTCCACTACTGAAGTCCTGCCTCCCTGTCCTCTGCCCCTACCTCACTCACCTCTTCAACTCCTCGCTGTCTCATGGAACCGCCCCATCTGCCTTCAAAACAGCGGCGATCACCCTAATCCTCAAAAAACCCAGTCTGGATCCCTCCTCTCAACAACTACCGCCCAATCTCAAACCTCCCTTTCCTTTCAAAAACATTGGAACGCATTGTTGCCAAACAACTCCATTCCCACCTCCATGCCAATCACCTTTTTGAACCCCTCCAGTCTGGTATTCGCCCCCTCCACAGAAACTGCATTACTCAAGGTCCTCAACAACATCCTAATCCTTCTTGACCTGAGTGCAGCCTTTGATACCGTGAGCCATAACATCCTCCTCTCCAGACTCAAGGACATCGGTATCGAGGGTACTGCACTCAGGTGGCTCCAGTCCTACCTGTCCGACAGATCCCACTTCCTTTCCCATCACAACCACTCCTCTGCCACAGCCACAGTCACCCAAGGCGTCCCCCAAGGTTCAGTACTCGGCCCCCTCCTCTTCACAATCTACATCCTCCCCCTCGGTCAGATACTCCGCCACTTCAACCTGGACTTCCACTGCTATGCCGACGACACTCAGATCTACCTCAGAACCAAATCCCCCCATAACCCCCCCCCCCCCCCCCCTTCTCCCACATCGAATCATGTCTCACAGAAATTATAAAATGGATGCAACACAACTTCCTCAAACTTAACAGCAGCAAAACTGAACTCCTCACCGGCTCCAAATCCACACTCAGCAAAACCTCTAACCTGACACTCACCATTGACGGCACCACTGTTTCCCCCTCTCCTCAGGCACGCAACCATGGCGTGATCTTCGGCCCCACCCTCTCCCTTGAGCCCCATATCCGCCATATTGTCAAAACTTCCTTTTTCCACCTCCGCAATATTGCTAAAATCAGACATTCTCTCACCCGTCCAGCAGCTGAAAGACTGATTCACGCCTTCATTTTCTCCCGCCTTGACTACTGTAACTCCCTTCTATATGGCATCACCGCAAGCTCCATCAACAGACTCCAACTGGTCCAGAACTCCGCCGCCCGACTCCTCACACACACCAAATCACCCCAGTCCTCAAAGAACTCCACTGGCTACCTGTCCCCCTCCGAATCAACTACAAACTCCTGGTCTTCACTTACAATGCCCTCCACCACCTAGCCCCCTCCTATCTCACTGACCTCATCTCCTCCTACCACGGTCCCTCAGATCCACCTCAGCTGGTCTCCTTTCCACCCCCAAATCCAAGCTGCGCAGCTTTGGAGACAGGGCCTTCTCCAGGGCAGCACCCAGGCTCTGGAACTCCCTCCCCCAAGACATCCGTGACTCTCAGTCCCTCTCCATATTTCAGTCCCGCCTCAAGACTCACCTCTTAAGTATCATTTGCTATAGCCCCCTGTTAACCGTATTATTATTATTATTATTATTATATTATTATTATTTCCTTTTCTCTTTCCCTTTCTTCCCTCGTCTTAACCGCTCCCCCCACTTCCCCTACTATTGTAAAGCGGCTTTGAGGTCTCAAAGCGCTATATAAATTCAATTTATTATTATTTTACAAAATCTGGAAAGTTTCTAATTAAATAAAAAAACAATAAAATCTGAATAAAATATTGGTTAAAATCAATTAACAAATCATTTTTCTCCTAGGTTTTAAGTACCACAAACATTATGAGTTGTCCTCACCTCACACGTTTTGCAACAGGAAAGAAACTACATCAGTTTAAACTCATTTTAAAATCGAGGTATTTTTCAGCTAATAAAAGTCAAGTTTGCTGGAAGATGTGTGCACATTGTCAAGCTAAATACATAAAACAAATGATTTCTGATGCATCCAGGTTCCAGGAACAGAGTCCCAGTAAAGCTGCTCCTCATAGCCCTGACAGTGAGGAAGAGTGTGGCCAGGAAGACGAAGGCTCCGACAGGAAGTCAGATGAAGCAGAGGGAACGATGCTCAACGTTGAGTTTGGAATCTGAACAATGTAAGAGAATATTTTAAATACATTTTGTTTACTGACATCAAGTGATCATGTATGTTGATCACTGGAGACGGTTGGAAGACGTTCTGCTGCCAACATTTAGCTTTCATTGTTTCTGTCCGTCAGTGGACAGATTGTGTCGGGGCTGGTGTAATCCACATCGCAAGATGGTCTGTAGTTTCGTTTTTGATTTTCAACATAAACGAAATCCCCCCCTCCTATTATTATACAAAACCTTTTAGTCCTTTAGCATCTAACCAGAAGTGCAAAAAGCTGTTGAGTAGTGCAGGATTAAGTACATATGTATAGTGGTAATATAAACATTAAACAGCAAATGTATGTGTATAAATATGTTAAGATATTTAACAGTATGAACAGTGATATAAATTGTAAGCAAAATATAGTGCAGAAGTATAAATACGAATACACGATAGGTGAGACATATACAGTATGCCATTAATCATAACATAGTGCCATGTAGTATCAAAGAAAGTCAGAGAATGTAATTAAAATGTATGTTATGAAACAAAGTCATAGTATAGTGTGTCATAACAAATGCCATTGGGGTTTCTCTGAACTAAAGCATTGGTTTTGATTAAAGTACCTCCAGGGTAGTTCAGAGGTTTGTGATGGCACAGTGTTTCTTCAGAAGTTGATGCTGCCTCTTGCTATTACATTTGAGTAACCCAACAGTAATGTACGGTCTGTCCTGTTTGTTTTGATCACGTCTGTTGCAGGTTTTCTGATGTGAAGGCAGTCCAGCGACTTTACAGCGACTCCTAATCCAAGCGAGAGACTGATTGTTGGACGTTTTGGCTAAACGTTGAGCCTCCGCACTTTGAGAGTGATATAACTTATCCTTACAATGTTGTTATGTAAACTTACTTTTATTTATTTATATTGACTGTTTTGTTTTGTTGAAGAGAACCGTGTCCCTAAACGTACAAGAACTCTGAGTTAATGAAGATTTAAATTAGGTGTTCAACTCATACAGGGTCTTTACATTAAAACTGTTGATGGATGTTCAGTTATGTATCTATTAAAACTGTTTAATGGAAAAAGATTTTTCAGGTGCAACATTAAATCTGTCGTAAACCTTTTTGTTCTAATATTCTTTGTTGCCTTAACTAGTAGTGGGAATAAAGCTTAATTTAGGGGTTTGGGAAAACTGAAGTCCTGAACGGATCCCTTTACAAATTCCAGTTGATGTTCCACCACTAGAGTGTGCTGTTGATCCATGTTTGCTCATAGCAAGTCATGTATCTTACACTTCTTTTGGACACTACATCATGCATCCCTAACCATTCAACCAGTATGTGTTGTGGTGTCAATTACAAAACCTCTGTGACCTTTTGTTTTTTATTCCTGCAGGTGTTTTGAATACAAACTATACACTGTATTTCAGCTATGTTGAAGTGCAGATAGGGTACTTTCCAGGTCACATGGTTATGTTTTGCTGTTTATATTAACGGGAACTATTACCAGAAACGTTTACAAGCCTACAGTCAGACATACAACAGAAGTGTAATGAGGTAGATGTATTAAAAATAAATAATGTTTTTACAATTTCTGCTTCTCATACACCCATTCATGATGCACCTTTATTCATCTCCATTTGGTAACATAAATGACTATAACAAGAATATATTGACAGTATGGTGAGGTATATAATAAGTCCAGAAGAGACACAAACAGGCAATGGGAGCAGGTTCACTGACTTCCCCAAGTAAGGGATGGAATAGTCAGCCCGTGGACTATTTTAATTGGTTCCAGATGCTCCACTGCTGTCTCTGACTTTATAGTGTGTTTCATGGAAGAGAAAACAAAAAAACGTTGTCAGAAGTGGGATTCGAACCCACGCCTCCAGAGGAGACTGCGACCTGAACGCAGCGCCTTAGACCGCTCGGCCATCCTGACATGTAAAACCCTCTTTACTAGAGTGTCACTATAATGTTACTGAGTTCAACCACAGACTAAAGATGGACGTCCTTAGCGTCAGCCAAGACTCGTTCTGAAACTCAGCGGCTCCGGCCGTCGCCATCTTGGCCGTCATATGTTCCAGGCGTGTTTTTCAACACGGGGGGGGGGGGGGGTCCAAGTGCGTTATACCAACGCGTGAAACCCAACGGGTATCAACTTTATTCCTATTTAATCAACTGAAACTTCGAAGAGGACGCTGAAACGTGATGACGTCACTGTTACGCTCCCGGCTTCCATTGGACGTCAGCGTTAGCAGATTCAACGGTTTTTCAAAAATCTTATTTGTTTTTAATTTAAAATGTAGTTTAAAACGACATTATGCTATGACTTTAACAGTATATTTTTCAACGTATTACACTATAACTTATATTTTCCAACATAATTAGAATCTTTTCACAACACAAAGACAGAAAACACCACACTTCCAGCCTGCACTGTTGAAAAATCTGTATTTATTAATGATTTACAAAAGGCTAAACATGAAACCATTTAAATGATTCAGTTCATTTTGAAACCTAAAAAGGAGTTGTAGTGGGGGGGGGGGGGGGCATTGTTTTTACTGGAGGCTCCTGGAGAGAAGAATAAATCACACAGGATGGAGTCAAACTGCAGGAGAGACATTTGACCTTAACTATTCTTTATCTTTTAAACCTAGGGGTTTGAAGTGCGCTTCTTTGTTTACATCAGCAGTGTTGGTGATTAAGGGTAATTGTGTGTTTATATATTTGTACAATCACAATTCTGTCACCTTGACTCCAGTCCTAAAATAAAAACACATCTGGATGTTCCTGCACAGCTGGTGTGAGAGCAGAACGCAGATTATTACCACAGTCCGAGAGGTCCCAGACGTAATCCACTTCAACAGTTTGCAGATACAGTTAATATTAAAAACAGAGCGCGTTTGTTATTTTTCCACAAGGTTTGAAATAAATATCTGTAAAGCAAACATGGACTTAAAGAGGAATTCCTTTTTCTTTTTTTATTGTGAAAACCAACATTAAATCACATCGTGAATGAAATAAATCCTTTTTTTCTGGCTTGAATTTCAGGTACAATCGAACAAATTAATCTCACACAACTCTGCAAAAAAATGACTATTAGATTTAAAATTAGGGCGAAAGATTACAAAAGATGAACTCCACTGTTGGTGAGAAGCAGCAGGGAGACAGTCCAGTTTTTAGCAGTACTTCCTGTTTGGGTTTGTCACCAAAATGCTGTTAAATCACATTAGTTTTGCAGTTTTTAGTAGCCTGGCAGGTTTCTACAGTAGTAAAAGAGTGACACAGTTGTGGACCCGAATATTTACAGTAATGTTGTGCACTTAAAGATCCTTTCTCCGGAGAGTCTGTCAGAGGTTTATCTAAAACATCACAAAAAAAAAAAAAAAAAAAAAATCCCATGCTTTCTCGCTACGGAATGAAAGAACAGTGTTTCCACTCACTGAGAATTTAATGTTAAAAAAACAAGAAAATAAAACTTGGTCTGGAGCTCAGAACGTTTCTGCTGGCGATTAAAAGTGAGGAAACAACACGAGCGTTAAAATAACACCTGAAAACTGTTCTTATTTCAGTGAGCTATTTAAAAACAGAAGCTTTAAAATGAGAATAAACCTTTCTGCACCCCCTCGACCCAAGAACCATTTTATAAACAAAAATATATCCCCCCCCCCCCTTTGTCGTGTGATTCTCAAATTCTCACTAGGTACAATTAAAACGTTTTTACAGTGCTTTATCATTATATATCTGTGACAGACGTTAACGAGGGAAGTGAATGGTCCAGTTATTCAAAATAAAAAAGGGAAACAACACGAGACGGTCAGTGGCGGGGAGGAGAGCGCCGGCTCTCGACACCCAAAATCTTTGTCCCAGGAGCACCTTAACGTCGCCGCGGAGACGTCGGCGTTAAGATGGCGCTGGGAGGGGGGGGGGGGGGGGAGGCTCGGGCTACTACTTGGTGTTGAGCTCGTTCTCCAGCTCCATGAGTTTGCGTGAAGCCTTGACCTTGTTGGAAACCTCCTTCCCCTGAGAGAAGAGACGCTGGCGCTCCTTGAAGGTCATACTCTCCGGAGCGCCGCCGGGGTTCGAGTTCTCCTGCTCCTGACTGCAACACACACACACACACACACACACACAGTGTATTTTATTAATGGTGGCACAAACGTACAATTAAAAGTGATAGAAATGTAAATACAGGAAGAGAAATAGGAAATGTTTGTTTGCAGTCGTATCTAAATAAACATATTTTAACATAACACTTTAACACTTTGTTGGCAGTGTACCCGCTCATACTCGTCCTTTATATTCATACAAAACACAAGAAAAGCTTAGAAATATAATGAAAGACGCTCTATAACTCTCTATACTTCCTGTCTCCTAAGTGTATTTATATCTGATTCAGCTAACAAACATATTTAGTGTTATAATTATTAGTTGATGTTATTAAAGAATCATTTGTTTATTTTCCGCTAAATAAAACTGAATTATGTTATAGAAACTCAACTCATAACATAAACTGGCAGCTTAACGTGCGATACAAATGTTTCCCTCAGAGTCGCTGTCTCCGTGAAGCACGAGAGGAGCGTTTGGTGACGCGGTTTATTCAGCAGAATATTAATAAGACAGATTGTTTCGCTGTTTCAGACCGCTGTAATAAATGTTAAGTGTCTCACCTCTTCGTCCATTTGTCTCGCGGGTCGTTGTAGACTTCTCCCGATCCTACAACTCCTGCTGAGTTTCCAGTGTACGAGTTAAATCCTGTCCGAGGTTCAGCACACAGAGCGGTGAGAGGAGAGTTAGCATCGCTCATATCACAGACTTCGTTATATGAAAGCATCGGAGATAGAAGCTGCTGGCTGCAGGCTGTCAGGGCCTCTGGTCCCTCGTTACTCCCATAATTACAGACGTGTGCGTTTAAATACATAAACAGTAAAACTACATCTTATTATCCCAGAACAGTATCGATTATCGAGCCTGGTGGCCAGTAACCAGCAGCTTCTCCAGTCACGTCATTTCCCACAGACCAGCCTGAGCAGAGGGAAGACAGGGAACGGGTTCTGGAGGAAGCATTAAGGCAGAAACAGTCAGATATCGTTCAACTACAGCAGCGAGCCGAGAAAAGAGAAAGATAAAAGCGTTAAAAAGCTGTTAAAGGGCCATTCCAAAGCAGCAAACATGGTCTGTGGAAGCGTCGGTGGGGTCAGAGGTCAAGGTCACCGTCAAACGAGAACCTGGAGCCCCGTTTGTCCCGAATTATCATTTTCTGACATCTTCGTCGAGTCTATTAGATAATAAAACATCTAATTAATAAGTTACAGAAAGATTTATGATATTTGGAGAAATGACGGCAGGTTGCGACGGACTAAACTCCTGTACTTCCCGGTGGAAGGTGACCCCGACCTTTGACCCCGAAGGAGACGTTAATCGGCTCATGTGTCCCTGTGTCCAAACCTCCAGCATCGTCCAGCCTAAAGCGAGACGCAGCCGGAGCCACATCTGCTCACAGCTGTGTGACCGACGAAGAGTTTACTTTATACTGCAGCAGGGAAGGAAAATGATTCACGGTTATATAACGTTTATATATTCTGTTTCTCTGATCGTCAACAAGTCCCATGAACAGACCAACACCTACAATAAACTATAAAAAGTGGATTTATTTATTTAATTTATATATATATATATATATATATATATTTTTTTTTTTTTATAAAATATATATATATATATATTTTTTTGTTTATAAAATATATATATATATATATTGTTTATAAAATATATATATATATATATTGTTTTATAAAATATATATATATATTGTTTTATAAAATATATATATATATTGTTTTATAAAATATATATATATATTGTTTTATAATATATATATATATATATATATATATATATATATAATAGATATATATATATATATATATATATATACACACACACATTTTATAAAACAAAATATATATATAAAGAAAATTATATATATATATAAATATATATATTTATATATATAAATATATATATTTATATATATATATATATTTAAAATATATATATTTTGATATATTTATATATGCTGTTGATGCGTCGTACAAACTAGAGCACCTGAAATAGTCCCCGACAAATAAAGTATTCAGTTTGATAAATGTGATCAGGACTAATTCTAAAAGAAAAACTATATCTTGATTTGGACTGATATTAAATAGTTAATGATAATTTTTGCATCATTTTTCCTTGAAAAATAAATCTAAAAATATTATATTTTGTGACGATTTGTTCTGTAGTCTGTAGAAAACCTTTTGCCTTTAATATAAATGGTGCGTCAGTCAGACAGCACTGAGGGACGGACCAACACATTCTCAGTGTTGTGGTTTTCATGGGATTTGTTGACAGACAGAAAAATAAGGAATTAGTTTAAATTGAAAGAATCAAAGTGCAGATTCTCGGAGGCTTTGAGGAACCTCCGGATCAAAGAGTGGAGTAAAGCTCTCCTCTGTTCTCTAATCCTGCCAGCCGACATTAAACATCTCAACTTGGAGTCCAGATGCACGTTGAGATGAACTGAAGGAGGGTTGGTGCAGTTCAGATGCAGACACAGTGACGGGGGTGTGAACCCAGATGGATTCATGCAGCTGGCAGCTCCTGAGCCCTTTTTCTGTCCTGTTTTATCGCGTAAAAACAAAACAAAAACAAAAACAAATGGGAGAACGCTCTGAAGTGTAGCTCGGGACGGGATCAAGCCGGGTCCCCACTTCAGCCCCAAAACCACATGAACACAAACTGGCAGAGAACAAAGAACCCGCAGAGGAACAACCTTTGTTCAAGGCCAGCGACATTCCTCTGTGGCGCCAAAAGAGATGGAAAATTATACTTTCCAGGCACGGCCATTGAGAAATCTCCAGATTCACAAAAAGAAAGTAATCCGCTGGCTTTGCACGGATTCTCAAAAAGGTTGTGAATGTTTCTCAGTTCTCGGGGGATCATTTGAATTTGTTCTTTGTAGTTCCACCAGTTCGTGCAGATTCTGAGGCGAAACTGGCGTCAGTAAAGTTTCTTTTGGTTTTATTCCGATGACACGAAAATACCTGCGTTTGAAGAAGACAGTGAGAGCGTTGGGAGCTGCCAGCCCATCAAATCACACTCATTTCAATACATTCATATGTCAGGGGGGGGAGCCAGAGACTCAGGTGCCGGTTTGACCACCTGAACCTGCCGCAATGCCCTGTGGGAGTTGTAGTAAGGTTTAGTAAAGCTGCAGCGTTAAACAGCAGAGACACAGACTTCATGAAGGACAAGCGGCTGACAGAGCCGACACAGGCGGACGACAGACAAACGAGGAGTCAAGTTATCGGGAGAGAACAGACGACAGACACAAAGTGGGGAAACAGGAAGCAGAGACACGAAGAAGAAGGACGGCAGCCTGGTGGACGCTACGCTCAGGCGGGGGCAAGCAACAGACATCAAGCCGGTTACTGGGGTGAGCTGCAGCCAGAGTGCAGTGTGTTTATGATGCATGTGTGTGTGTGTGGGTGAGACATGCAGATTTTATTTCTGAGGGAGGTGGGGGGTGGGGGAGAGGGGGGGTGGGACATTAGTGGGATGTTTCTTCTGATTGGAGTGAAAATGCAACACGCAGTTCTCCATGAGGTCCTGGATGTGGGTTTTTTTTAAAAAGCAGCAGGGGGTGGGGGAAGTTTTATTTTGAAAGGGGGGGGGGGGCAGCAGTTCCTGGACCTCAGGTGTTGATGACATTCAGACTGAGCTGCAGTCGAAGCTCCGTTTGTCTGTGGATGTTCAGCCAGCTTGACGTCAGCTCTTAAAGCTTGTACTTGGTGCCTTACTCTGATAATTATAAGTCTTTATTCCCCCCCCCCTCTTAGATTTATCTCATGATATCTTGTAGTTCCCAATTTGACTGATTTATTTACTCGTCTTATTTGATTAAATCATAAATAGATTTTTTACTGATTTTCTCTCCTGATAATCAACGTCTAAGATTTATTTTGGGATCTTGAGTGGAGGTCACGGCCCCCCCATTCTAATATAATGCGTTTGACAAAAGGCCTGAAACAAAACCTTTTGGCACTAACTTATAAAACATTCTCTGCAGCTGCCAGGCGACTGCAGCGTGACCTCCAACAATAAGCCTGTTAAAGAAACATTCACGTAATATTTGATCTGTTAAAGAAAGACGGCCGAGCATGACCTTCACACTCTCGACTATAAGCCGGTGTGGCGGATACCTGCCACTAGGGGGCGCTGTGGTTTGAGCAGACGCTCTGCAGAAGCTTTGATCAGCCACAGACAAAGTGGGCGTTCTCAACACACCGCTGCCGTGTGCATTGTGGCATGTTGATGAGATGAGAGCTGATGATATTATTATTTTAAATCGAGTGATTGATGGAGTTGTGTGAAGCCAATGGTGTGTCTCCTTCCCTTTAAAGCCAACACCGCTAAGCAGAGCCACGGGGCAGGAAGGGGGCAGGCAGGCAGACTGACGGCTGGCCTCGCCCCCTCGTCCCAAGCAGCGACAAACCAGACACAAAGGAGGCGGCGAGCGACAACACCAACAGTACTATGATTGGCTCTGATGGGTCTCGATCTGCAGCAAACAACAGTAGGTGGCGTGATTATCGATTGCTTTCTCTGTTCACTAGTGCTGATCGAGGTGGGGGGGGGGACTGATTGGAGGGAATTACTGCGGGGACATGAGGAGGTACAATCTGATTGGCTCGAAGAGAGGGAGGGAAATTTCCACATGTATAAAATAAGGAACAAAGTGATGAGCGGAGGACTCACTGACCACAAAACCTTTTGGGACAAACATGTAAAGAAGGAAAACGTGAGACGTGGAAATGAAAACAGAACGTTTCTACTGAAGGTACAAATAAGAGACAGGAGCACTAAACTATGAAGGGGGGGGGGTACATGAAGAGGTGAGTGAATGAGAGGGAGGCGTGGGAGCTGTGGAGGGCGCCGTGGCGAGCCTGACTCCTCTCTCCTCTCTCTGCGTCTACCTTTAGAGCCTCCGGGGGGCATGGAGCTGGGTTTGGCAGGAAGGGGGGGGCCTGTACTGTTGGAGTTGTTGACTGGCAGCTGGAACGAGCTAGACAGGAAGATGCCGTCAGAAAGAGGGCGGGGCTTGCGCGCAGTGGGCGGCGGCTGTGGCTTGCTGTGATTGGGCGAGGCGGAGGCCGGGAGGTCGCCGTACGACTTCCTGGTCGCCGACAGCTTCACCTGACCTGATATATTGCTGCCGCCGCCACTTCCTGCTTTGGTGGCTTCCTCCTCGTCTTCCTCATCGCCCTCGTAGGAGACAAACGTGGCGGTGTAGAGCGTGTCGGGGGAGCCGACCTGGGTTTTGAGGTAGGAGGTGTTTCTCTGTGGGGGGGGGCGGGGGGGTGTTAGTAGGGTTGTGGGGGGCGGGGGGTTGGTAGTCCCGGGGCAGCGGGGGTCGATACAGACCGGCCGGGTCGTCAGGCGTCAGCAGCTTTCTCTCGGCCTCCTCGTGCTGCCGGCGCCGCTCGGCCTCCAGGCGAGTGTAGTACTCCTCCTCCTGTCTCCTCTAAGGGAGGGACAACCTGTTAGTAAGCTCCACTCTCATTGGCTCTCACCTCAGCAAAGGACACTCACTGGCTACTCGGGGAAATATTCAACCAGTCAAAAGAAGCTGCACTTCGTCTCTAGCTCTAACAAAACACTACAAACACCTGGTCTGCCAAACATCTGCTGCGACGCCACAAATCTGTTCCACACTGCGGCTGCAACGCCACGACGACTTTCATCATCGATCATTAATCTGCAGGTTCTCAAGTCATCAAAGAAAAGAGTGAAACATGTCTTTAACTGTCTTGATGCCAAACATTTACTTTCATGTTTAAAACAGAGAAGCTTTCGTTGCATGAACAATGACTTTAACGCTCCACTGACAGGAAGAAGAACCTTTAACGCTCCACTGACAGGAAGAAGAACCTTTAACGCTCCACTGACAGGAAGAAGAACCTTTAACGCTCCACTGACAGGAAGAAGAACCTTTAACGCTCCACTGACAGGAAGAAGAACCTTCTGCACACGACCTCAGAGGCTCCATCTGGACCTACAGTAAAGCAGCGCTGCGTCCCGGACCACCCTGTCTACCGCCATCTCCCCTTTCCCTCAACACTGCGGGAGTGTATGCATGTGTGCACAAACTATGTGTCCATATATGCCTCAGTGTGCATACTCTTGTTTACACTATATGGTTTGTGGGGAGGGCTCTTTGATCGGAGCCCACCCTGCACGCTGCGCTGCCTGTGATGTGACGCTGGAGGAAGAATGTGTTTAGATTTCTGGGTTTGGAGCTGGACCAGCTGCTCCGGGTCACATGTGCTCAATTCTGATGCTTCTGACGGATTATCTTCAAGTATGTTTTGGTCCGTTTCGTGGTATAGAGTGGTGCGGTGTGTCCGTGGTGCGGTGTGTCCGTGGTGCGGTGTGTCCGTGGTGCGGTGTGTCCGAGCTGCTTGTGAAGGTGGAATCCGCCCAGTTGGAATCTGAAGAAACTGGGAGGGATTAGTGGGTGTGTGGGTTTGAATGAGCGGTGGGTGTGTTTCTGAGTATGGATGGCTGAGGGCGGGAATGAGGCACATGATAGGGTATAGATCTAGCGAGTGTGTGTGTGTGTGTGTGCATGAACTAAAAAGCATGTGGTTTTGGGGGAGAAGTGGGAGGGTGGGCGGCATTCCCTGAACATATTCTCTGAAGCGATGCTGAATGAAAATGGTAACAAAAAATATTTAAATTAAAAACTCACAAAATCATAAACGGCTTCCCCCAAAAAAACAACTGAACTTCCTGACAAACACCGACAACACGATGGGAGTCCCATGCTTGAGGTGGGAGGGAGCACACGACATGACACGGCAGTACGTCACATAGGGTGGGGGGGTGCACAAGATGAGGACATGCAAGTGGACGTTTCTTTATACAACAAACAAATCAACAGTTAAAACATCTTAAAAACAGAATCTCTTAAACGGACTCAATTAATCATCGCTTGTTCTTTTAACCACGACGAAGCAGTGTTATAATAAACATTTAAATAAATGTTTGTGAGGTTTTTAAACCACCAGCGGCGTGTGATCAGTGGCGCCATGGGGAAGTCTGTGGACGCGACATGATGGTAGAAACACTGAATGTTTTGATTTAACACAACACGGGGATACGATCACACGACTGGTCGTTTAAAACCTGCAAAGTACAAAACACTGAAACATCTCTACTTTAAAACACATGACAGGAACACGTGGCCTCGACCGCCGTCATTACAGCGTGCAGTGCATTTACTTTATGATGAATGTTATTAATGCTACACTCAACGACAAACATAAAGAAATAAAGCTCCTGCGTAGGTTACGGTTTAATCCATTTTAAATTAAACATTTAACGCCATCTTATCTTCATTACGAGGAAGGAACTAATGCATTTTCCTTTTCCTCTATTGAAACAGATCAAAGCCTTTAAAAAAGGAATAGTTCCACATTTTGAGAAGCGTGCTTATTCGCTTTCTTGCTGAGAGTAAGATGAGAAGACGAAGCTCCTGCGAGCCGCCGAAATATTCTTTTTAACTCTATTTCCTGGTTATTTTTAACTTTACAGTTTATTTAATGCTTAATGCTACTTCAGGGGCTTTTCAAGCCGATAAAGAGATTTAAATCTGCTGAAAGATGTAAATATGGATCGGCTGACTCGCAGCATCACAACAAAGCCTCCTAAACATCCTGCGGTCGTCACGTAACTGCTAAAGTTTCACAGACAGACAAACCGACCTTTTCCCCGGACTCTCGTTTGGTCTCATCCCTCCACCTCCGGTCCTCCTCCTGCTTCGCTCGCTCCTCCGCCTCCCGCTTACGAATCTCCTCAAGCTGCTGCTTACGCCGTCGCTCTTCGTCCTGCAACTGATCTCCCACACACACACACACACACACACACACACACACACACACACACACACACACACACACAGAGCAACATGCCAAAAGGCATGCATGCAAACAGAGAAACAATTAGTCGGACATTACTCCGGTGTCATTCAAACACAAGCTCTGAGAACACCTCCAAAGGCTCTGTTGTCTAACTGGACACTTATGTACACTAACATGTTGTGTGTGAAGTGAGGTAGGTTTGATTCGTCTCACAGGACCGCTCCAGGAGGGGAGGAGCAGTGTGCACTGCAAACACACAGCACAGGCCAACACACACACACACACACACACACACACACTGCTGAACATGCAGACACCAACATGCAACAACAACACCAACAGCACAGCCCCTCTTTCAGCTACTTAAGGTGCGTTTCATTTTGTTTTGAATAAAAACATTGAAAAGGTCCCGCTGAGCCGGAGAGGAAGCGTGAATCAAGCGCGCCTGAAGTCACTGTAAGCTCAGAGGGGCTGCTGAAAACCATCCCAACACAAACCCAGTGGGACACGCTGACACACAAAACAAACAGACCCTAACGCTGGGCTGAATGGTTGGTAAAGGGTCAGTCCAACCAAATACAAATAACATATTTAGCCAGTTATGTTGGGTATATCAGATCATATATTATATTATTATAGTATATATATATAGATATTATAATCTCATAATCAATTGGTTTTGCGTATATTACTACATCTTATTTAAAAATAAATGAATATATATATATATATATATATATATATATATATATATATATATATTCTTTTTGTGATTAGTTTGAACTATTTGTTTTATTTAGACTTATTTCTATATTTTACTTTTATTATGTTTTGCTGTAAATCTTTATTTTATTAGTTATAAACCTTTATGTTCATTTTACTTGAATTTTATTATGAACTAATTGTATATTCATTATTATCGTTATCTTCATAAATATTATCACCATTATTATTATTATATAAAATGTATAATAATTGTAAGAAGAACATTTGCTCAGTGCGAAGTGGACTTTTATTTTGGCGGGTAGCACCCAAAAGGAAGTCAAGAGATTCCAGTTCCTTTGTTTTGAGATATTTTCTTAAATATAATATCTATATATATATATATATATATCTATATATATATCTATATATATATCTATATATATATATATATATATATATCTATATATATATATATATATATCTATATATATATATATATATATATATATATATATATATATATATATATATATATATATATATATATATATATATCTATATATATATATATATCTATATCTATATCTATAGATATAGATATAGATATATATATCTATAGATATAGATATATATATCTATATCTATATCTATAGATATAGATATAGATATAGATATAGATATCTATAGATATAGATATAGATATATATATATAGATATATATATCTATATCTATATCTATATCTATATCTATATATATATATTCCGTTCAGAAGTCCGAAGTGCGTTTGTTTTGTTTGAACAGACCCTTTAGAGAACATGAAGAGGCTCAGCTGGTCACACACAGATGGATTCATGGACACAACAACATGATGTGGCCCCTGCGCGGGCAGCACCGGGGGCTCACAGGACTATCATGCATGGATCTCCACCTGGACCCCCCCCCCCCCCCCCGTGATGCATTCAGCCATGCAGGCGCCACCTCCATATGCACTCAAAACACTGCTGACAAGAACCACAACAACCTGCTACTCTAGACGCATGTGAAGGTTTAGGATTTGGAAACACCGGTTTACATCTTTCGCATCGGCAGCAGCTTCGCTCGCCGTCCCCCCCAGCAGTGGTTTTGAGTGGACAAAGAGATGGACAGCTTTCCCCAAACCAAACAACATCAAGCGACCCAGGACGGCCTCTCCACGACTGCTCTTTAGCTAACCAAACCCCCCCACCCGGCACCACCCACAAATGACACGACGACAGTAAGTCCAGATGGGTGGGGAGAGACAGATAGGAAACAGGGGGCAGGTGGGCAGCCCACACAGGAAACAGGAAGTGATGTAAGGGCAGGGGAGAGGATACTCGTCATTAGCAGGAAGAACATACCAAGTCTAGAACAGAGATAGCTGGGACAGCATTCTGCTGCTGAAGAAGAAGAAGACAATAGAGTTTGAGAGGGGGGGCAGATAGGGAGGGAGGGGGGCAGATAGGGAGGAAAAGGAAAATACCCAAATAGTGGAAAGAAAAGGTGAGGAGGAGATATCAATAAAGCTAAAGTTAGGTAAAAGAGGGGGGGGGGGGGGGGGGGAGAAACTGAGGAGTAAAATATAAATAAAGAAGGGGGGGGGGACATACAGTAAAGTAAAAACATTGTTTTTCTCCACTGTGCTGATTCGTGGCAGCTCATAAATCGAGCAGCATCCAAATCCACCACCAATGTTTGGTTTTAAAAATTAATTGCCATTCTGGGTTTTTGCACCTCATTGTATTGTTGTTTTTTATTGTTTATTGTTAGATTTTCAATCTATTTGTACTGAAACTGCTGCACAATGAGTGTATTTTCTGATTTTGTTGGCTCAATAATATACAGTAAATAAACTTCTGATGCGCCGTGTTTACTGTAAACTGCGCTGAATATCCACTTTTCTAAAAGCAGCATAAACTTAAATATAAAAACACACACACACACACACACACACACACACACACACACACACACTCAACACATTCCAGCCCTGCAGAACAGCTGCATCCACCAGCACCCGCCCACATCCACCACAGCCCAACACACAGAGAAATTAAGAAAGTAATGCTGCATGTTTGCCATTTTATTTTGCTTATTTAACGGGCTGGGAGAGCCAGCTCATTTGGGTGAAGAGTTTATTTCGTTGGTGTTTGTCGAATTTGAATAAAGTGTTTTTTACGAGTTAACAAGGCAATTAAGCGTTAAAGAGAAACTTTTTCTTTTTAATAAAGGAAAATGGGAGCAAGAATATTTCCTTTCTTGACATTTTGTGAGTTTATTTTGTTTATTTATTAGCGTAAACAAAGAAGAAGCTAAGAGAGGTAGGTGCAAACTCACCTGAAGCTATTAGAGTGAGGGGACAAACCTGGGATGTAATTACCCAGAACTATTCAATTCAAGAATCAAGTCATTAATATCCGTGCAGGATGCGGAGAACCTTGTTGAAATGGCCGCAGTGACTCTCTGGCTGTGCATCACGACACATAAGCTGCTTTTGCATTCTACGGGGAAGACGGCGGACACGAGTGAAGTTCCCTGTAAAGCAGTTTTGTGTCTTCTCACAGCAGGACGCAGCTGTGTGCTATAAATCATGATGTAAGAACCAGAACCTACAGGACACACACGACCTGTCAAACTAAAAGTCACACAGTTATATCCATATGATGTAGCAGCAATAACAACATCCTCGCCTGCCTGCCTGCTCGTAGCCCCCCCCCCCCCCCCCTCCCCCCTCCAGCCAATCAGGTTTAAGCAGCTCAGCATGGCAAAGCGATGACAGAAGCATGTTGCAGATGCACATTGCAGGACATTCATCGTGGGAGCCACAGAGGAATCCATTTCCTCTTCTAGTTGTCTCTGTTTCCCCCCCGTCAGTCTGATTTCCTGTGGCCTTCCTTGTGTGCTGAACTAAACATTTGTTTCTAAACTGTGAGCTGATGGACGTTATTACTCGATTTCAGTGGCTTTATTTCTGATACTACTTCCTGTTCGTGTCTCCTTCCTTCCTGTAAATGTTTCACTTTCTGTTATCTCTCTTTTCCTTCCCCCACCCGGCCCCCACCTGGCCACCACCACCACCACCACCTCGGCCCGTCTCACCCTGGCTCTCTTCTCGGCCTCCAGCCTCTGCATGATCATCATGGTGTCCACGTCCTCGTCATCCTCCTCCTCCTCGTCCTCGTCGCTATGCTTGGACTCCTGCAGTCGTTTCTGGAATTGCCACTCCAGCATCAGCTTCCTGAGGCGGTCGCTTTCCTCCGCCGTCCGCTCCGGCTTCGACTGCAACACAAAGTACGCTCAGAACGGATGCATCCACTGGAATCTAATCCAACACATACTATAATACTAATTATATTAGTGTAGCTTAATGTATCCACAACTGTGCAACTTTATGAATGAAGTTTCAAACTCTTCAGCTTGAGTCGTTCCTACCTGGAGATCCTGGATCTCTTTGTCCAGCAGGTCGACGATGTGGAGCTGCTGCTGCTTCTCGGCCTTCTCACGGGCGTCTCGTTTCCAGGGGTCCGGAGACAGACTGTCGCTGGACGTCAGCTCCTCCTTACTGATGGTGATGTACTGCAGGTCTCGCCTCTCGATGGTGCGCGGCTGCTGCTGCGGTAACAGCTCCCTGATCACCGTGTCCATGCCTGCGTCACATTTCATCTGTTAAATATGGTTTGCAGAGAAGTCACTATTTCTGAAACGTTCAATGTATTGAAAGTTTTACCTGCAGGGTGGGAGGCACTGGCAGGCGGGGGAACAGCTGAGCGCGGCAGGGTGGCCAGCTTCTCCGGTCTGGATGGGGGAGGCATGGGCTGAGACTGTGGGGGGATGTAGGGCTGGGGCGGGGTCACAGAGGGCAGAGGGGGCTGGTGGTGAGGAGGGGGCATGGAGCCCCCGTTGTTGTGAGGCTGGACGGGCATGATGGGGTTGGCCCGGATCTGACCCAGCTTCCGCTCCTGCTCTCTCCTCTTCCTCTCTCTGGGAAATCATCATTATTATAGAAAGAAATTCTTATTATTGTTGTTATGAACTAAATGCATCAATTAGACGATTGACAGATAAATAAATCGGAAACTGTTTTCAGAATTGATGAATAAGGACATTTCCTGCTCTCCTCTGTTTCATGTCATGTTCATCTCACCTCTCTTCCTCCAGCCGAGCTTTCTCCTTCTCGTACCAGCGCTGCTGCTCCTCACGCTTCTTGCGGTCCGCAGCCTGCTGGGCAGTGACGGGAGGGACGGCAGCGGGAGGCGGCGGGAGCGGCAGCTCAGATTGGGGTTCGTAGGGGTCGTAGGCGTCAGGGTAAGGGGCCGGTGGCGGGGGAGGAGGAGGGGGCAGGTCAGAGCGGGAGGGCGTCTGTGCCGGATGTTGAGGCGCGGCGTGAGGGGCGTTGGGTGTCTTCCATCGGCCCGGCCCGGTCTTCTGGTTCAGGGTCTTGTTGGAGGAGGAGGAGGAGGCGGAGAAGTTGAGGTGCTCCTGGCTGGACGTGGACGACTCCAACGAGGAGGACACCTGCGGCTGCGGGGCCCAGTGGTCGGGACCTCCTACACCTGCAGAGAAACAGGCAGTGGTGAGCTTGTGACTCGAGCACTATGTGACCGAATGATGGAGTAACGTACTTAATGCCGTGGCCACAAATGGGGCTGCGGTCCATGATGAAGGAAGACAAATATACATTTCCCATCAGAGCTATCATCGGAGGTTCTTCTTACCTCCCGGTGGACCTCGCTGGTAGTCAAGTTGGTAGTCCAGTTCCCGGTGCTGGTAGTCCTGCTGGTAGAGCTGCTGCATGCGCTCGTCTGGCCTCAGACCTCCTGGTGGGGGGTACAACTCCTCCTGGGAGTGGTTAATCCGCTGGGAAGAGATGGAAACATCGAGTAAGAGAAGTAGAAAGATGAAGGTGCATTTGATTTCGACACATTTGTAGAGGAACAACCAGCGAAATCTAAGTTAAGAAGAATACAGTTGTAAATGCCTACATGTACGACGGCATAATAGGGCGATTGTAGGTAAAGAATTAAAAACAAATGTGCGGCAGTTTCCAGGATTAAAGTCGTAAATTTATGAGGAATAAATCTCAAATTTACGAGACATTTTTAGACTTTGTATAAAATAAAGTAATATATTTATATTGGTAGTGCTACTTTCAGAAAGTACATTTATATGTATTATCCTGACTATGTTAGGTGTTCCCCGATAATAAAGGTGTGGTGCTGCTCACCTGCATGCTGCTGTTGTGGATGTTTTCGACCATAGGGAGGCGTTCCCTGTCCTCCATGCCCTGCCAGTGCTGCGGGGGTCCCTGCCCAGGACCGACCACCCGATCCTGGCTCTTGGAGGCCGGGATGGTGAAGTACTCCCTGGGGTAGGTCTGGGTGGGGATGGGGTAGGCCTCTTGACGGGGAGGGGAGGGCTCATCCTGATGAAGACAAACATTCTCAATACTAAAACAGGCGGGGGAAAATGATTTCTCATCTCCGCTCGAGATACTGCGAGTCCTCGAGTCTCATCCCGCCCGGTGGCACATTCCACATAAAGACGGCAGTGACTTCCATCCTGCGGGTACTCACGTCTGCACACAGGTTGCCGGTGGACACGGAGGTGATCTTGGTGCCGGGGCCTCCGGGGTACACGGCTTTGCCTGCAGGACTCTGGCTCTGATCTGAGGAGAGATTAGTTAACAACATTCACCAACATGTGGCTGAGAGAGCGGGCGAGATTAAGAAGCAGGAAGGTGGAGAGTGTTTGATAAAGCAAGTGGACCCGTGTGAGATATTTAAGGGGTCAGTGGATACTGCACAATAATGTGCAGTAAAGATATTCTTAAAGAATACAAACTAATCTAAACTGAAAGTGGTTTCTGCAGGGACAGTGTTACGTTTCCATATCAGGGTGGAGTACATAAAGAATAACACCAGCACTGTTTCCATCGCTGCCCATGCCAAGTGGAAAGCACATGACCTTTTCACCACAGATTTCTTAAATCAAAGTCTACTGGAATCATTTCCATTAAGAGTTTCTGCATAAATTAGGAGGAAATGTTGTGAGCGTGTGATAAATTGTAACATGTTGTTGAACTGGTGTCAGAATGCCTCTTCAGTCACACTGCAGTGAAAACAAAGATATTCACTTCACGTTCAAATTGTGAAGAATAGACACAATAAGGGAACATGCATCATGTAACTGGTAACATTCTCACTGGGCACAACAATACAAGATGGATTTAAAGCCATTGCATGACACAAGAAGATAGATTACACAACTTCACGTGGTAAAAATAAAATCCTTACTGGCTACGTTGGGGCTGGAGCGGTGGTCGGCTCGGTTCTTGAGGAGTCGCTCTTCGCCGCTCATCTTCTTTGGTTCGGGGTAAGAGTCCCAGCCGGCCTGCGGACTCTCCGGAGAGCCGTTCTGCACCGAGTTGTTGTACAACTCAAAGCCTTCGCTCTTTGGTCGCAGTTTCCCGTTCTTGTCGCGTCCTCGGTCGGAAGCTGAAGAGACGGAAGAGAATTAATGAAAAAACTTACAATTGTGCAGAGTTGCTGTTAAATATCCAGGTTTTCTTCCTGATTCTGTGAGAACCTTTCTGTGAGAACCGTTGTTAAACTTCACTGTCTCTGGAAAACACAACCGCGGTCGCGGGATTTCGGGAGGAG
>NC_041378.1:2316254-2323754 GCF_900634415.1 Cottoperca gobio
CAACACTTTTCTCTGTGTTGTAAACTTTACATTGATAAAATAAACTCTGTTCAGTTGCAATGAGTTTAAAAAAAAAAAAAATAGCAAGAATTAATATAAGCGTTCTCTGTGCAGGTTGATGCTGAAGCATCACATCCAGTAGGAAGAAGTACTGCGATCTGGTGGGTGAAAGTAGTAAGTATTTTCACAATTAACTATAAAACGGTCTTCATATGACCAACGGTCAAAACCCCAAATAATTCCCCCCCCCCCTGAGAGAAGCAGCAAATGAAACATTATGTTCTGTTTTCTTCCCTTTGAAGTGAAAACTCGGGTAAAATGTTGGTCAGAAAAATAGACTAATCGACCTTCTACGAAACCAGAGGAGGGATTATATCTGTCGCTGCCAGAGACTCACTACACAATCCTGCTGCGTCACACACACACACACACACACACACAGTACTCATGTTATTTTCCTGCAGCAGCCACACGTGCACTGGGGCTCTAACCAAACCCTATAAATAGTTGAAAGAAAGATCGCAGTAATGAGCCATGTGTGTTTGATTTGATGGAACTCGGGGAATGCTTGATGCTGCAGAGGGCACGCTCCTAACCCATGTTTGGAAATACCACAGGGTTTAACATATACCAGACGTAAATAACACCTGCTGGGAGTCACCTGCAGGAGAAGAGGGGAGAGGACCGCGCATGACGAAAGAGTAGGGCTGTGTGGATTACACAACGGCATCCTACGCAGCCCCCACTGGATTCTAACGCTACAAACAGTTAATAACATTAGTGGAGCATAAGCTTTATCTGCAACTGTGCAGAATATCGGGATTAGCTTCCAAGTATTCGGTACAGACGTACAAAAAACTATTCAGAAATTCACAGGAACGTCCAGATTAATTCTTAGATGACCTGAAGTGGCTTCATATGAAACATCCCTCCCACCTTCGACCTGCAATCAAGCAAATGATTTGTAAATCCAGTTTGACTTGGAGCTGACGCACAGCTCACAACACTGCCTGTACGTGCTGACGGAGAGACAGGAATAACTGGATGGATCTGAGTGGGCCACACACACACACACACACACACACCCTTTTTCTGCGTGTGTTCCAGACATGTTTGGAAAGTTTTTACGAGGATAGGATGCCACAATGCGAGAACCTCAAGATCTCTCAACTCTGAGGTCCCCCCCCATAGATGTGTTTATCAGTCGTCAACATGTTTCCCAAATGTTTTAAATTCTCAAAATAGAATTTAAATTTAGTTTTTCGTCATCGGCATGACCATAAAAACATCATATGAAGACAAAAACACGCCGTGTACCACTTCTCCTCCGCTGGGAATTTCCCATTTCTTAATTGTGCAAATGTCAATCAGCACAAGAAGATCAGGCGGCATCATATCACATGATCTTTAACTGTCAGCACTAACGACTGTCCTTACCTCTCCTGTGATAGGCCGACCAGGCTGCGTCCGTCCACGCTCAACAGCTGGTCACCTGCAGCCAATCGACCGTCCTGTATAAACACAGACGTACCTCAGCGTGAGTCACCGTGTATGTCTTTCCTCATATTTTCCCGTTTCTGTGTGTACACTAACCACGTCAGCTGCTCCTCCTTTGACGACAGACTTGACATAGATGCCCAGCTTCTCCTGACCAGCACCCTACACACAGAGATGAAGACAGAATAAACAAAACAGCAACAAAAGAAGAAGATTTCACATCTTAATAAAACATAAGACAATAAAAACGACTAATAATTCTACAAAAGTGCACGTTAACATGTCTGAGGCCGGAGTATCAGGACACTTTCATGCTGCTCGTTGAGGACGACACCAGCAGCAGCAACCCTTTTCTTTAAACCCGAGAACATCCACCAGAACGTACGTGTGTGTGTGTGTGTGTGTGTGTGTGTGTGTGTGTGTGTGTGTGTGTGTGTGTGTGTTCGTTATACGTATGTTTGTGAGCGCACACTTGCAGTGTGGTGACGTTTATATTTAGTAGTTAACGAACATATTATAGTTACATGCTATATTTTATCAGGTTTATAATTATTTGTATTATTATAATTTGGTTGTCATTGCTTTAATGAGGGTCATTGTAACGGTCAGACGAGTCGGTAAAACCAGAGAAATGTTTTCTGTATAAAGGCTGTGCACATGTTTTTAAACTTTTGTTTCTCTTCCAACACTTGAAGTCTTTAAAAATGTAATCAATTATTAAATTAACTGCAGAAGACTGAAGACATCTCTTCATTCAGACTTGCTTTAGAGCAGGTTTTTAGGAGACTCAGTATAAAGCTTAAACAGAAAAGTTCAGATGTGCACACACACACACACACACACACAATTAAGAATCACAGCATGTCTATAAACTTGCTCATAAAACCGTGGAGTGGATTAAAAACACTCCTAATTGCTGCCATTTGTCAGACCTGGCAATGAGGCACAGTGTGTGTGTGTGTGTGTGTGTGTGTGTGTGTGTGTGTGTGTGTGTGTGTGTGTGTGTGTGTGTGAGGTTAAACTCAGGTTAATAGCTCTTACTGTTCGCAGGTCACATGTATTCACTGTTTCCTCAGCTGTAGTGCAGAAGATAAAGACGTCTGTATGAACGGCAGAGTTTCACTAACTTCACTTCTAGACTTTTTAATATCACTTAGAATACAATTTAAGAACCAGAGCGGACAAACTTCCTCTCTTAATACGGCTCAAGGAATGAGAGAAAACCAGTAGAGACAATAATGCATACAATACATGAAATGAATAACAATTATACCACAGTTCTTCCCATCTGTTTATAACAATAAACTTAGTGATGATCAAGTAATGTCACGTGGAACCAGACAAGCAGCAGAAACTTAACTTAATTAAAAAAGTTAATTAAATCTTTATGAGTTGATGAGTTAATAGAAATATAAAAATAATCATAAATAATAATAATAATAAATAATAATAAGTAAAAATAAATAATAATAAATAATAATAATAATAATAATAAGTAATAATAAGTAATAATAAATAATAAATAATCATAAATAATAATAATAATAATAATAAGTAATAATAAGTAATAAGTAATAATAAGTAATAATAATAATAAATAACTTTAATGATACATATTCAAGAGCTTTGAAAATGTAATTTTAAAGAACTATATATATATATATAATTATTAAAATAAAATATATATATATTTTAAATAGTAAAAGAAATAAACGCTTTAGATCAAAACACATGATCTTCTTCATCAGAATGAGTTCTTTATTCACTTTTTCTTTAAATAAAATGGAAAATTTAACAATCATGTGATCAAAAGCTCCAGAAAAGCTACTAAATGGACCTTGTGAGTCTTTCCCAAGTAAACATCTGATTTAAGTGAACATTGGATGTTAAAAACACAATCTCTGAACAGTGGAACCACATATCACCCGTTTCTTTTGTTTTCTCGATATTCTTTAATAACATCTACAGATTTCTGGCTCGTTGCTTGAGAACTTTGTTTGTTTGTTTTCCTGCAGCAGGAAACTACTTTTGAATAAGTGGGGACATAAAGAATGTGGGTTCAACAGGTTCAAACTGATCAGTTGGATTAAAACTCACAATGAGTTTAGTGTCGCCTTCATCCTGAGCGCTCACATCGTAGCACGTACTTCTTCTGAGTGCATGTGAACAAATGTCATCTTTCAGAAACACTTTCTGTCTTAATCTCCAAATCTATTTTCTACATATAAACGATGTGAATTCAGCAACTAGAGATACATTCTGCTTGTGTCACGTCCTCCATCATCCACAGATCTGCGCCTCAGTTTCACCAGAACAAACAGACATCAGGCGTTCAAACTATTTGACCCACAATGTTCCAACTCTTTCGCTCTAATAATGAGTCTGGATTCATGCAGGCACGGATTTCCTGTGAGTGACATTAAGACGAGAGCGGAGCAGTGAATCACTCTGACTGCTTGATGTCTGTTGTACATTAAAGAGCCTCTTGTTTCAGATGGAGCCACAGCTTCATGCATTTATCCAGAATGACGGATCGGGGCGCCAAAAATCCGGCTCCAGAGACACTTGTGGGAATTTCCTGAATCCCCTGAGGGTGTTCAGAGGGGCTTTTAGCAAAGTTAAAGGGGTCCCAGAGGGGGCACAACTCCTATGCATCAGAAGAAATAAAAAACAGCTTATAAGCATGTCTGCTGCATCGGTTTGAGTTTAGTCTTTTGATGGCTATTAATTGACTCGTGTCGCACACATTGGACACATTAGACAGGAAGTAGGAAAGGTACAGTCGCTGTGACCTTCATAAGAACACTTTATCACAAATCATCCCCACCCTTTGGCGGCCACAGTTCTCGCCCTGACGCTGCCTTCACATGATAGGAAGAGATCTCTGCCCTCTCCCTCCCCTGTGCCGCGCCGTGCCGTGCCGTACGGCCGTTATCTCATCGGTTGCACTTTGAAAAGGTCAAATTTGAAATAATCTCTCCATAGGAAAACAACAGCACAGCAAGTTCTACCGCTGATCATGTGACCTGCAGCTTAAGAGGTTACAACTCTGCCATGGAGGTCGAGTGTTAGTGAGCGTGTGTGTGAATGCATGCACCTTCCCTGCACCCTGATTAGCAGCAACAAGGTGCAAAGCTGCACATCTTAACACAATCATTGTACAATATAAAGCCCTTCTGCAGCACAGACACACCAGAGAATGTAAAGGCAAACTAAAGATGCACAGACGTGTTGAAACATGTGCACGTGGACACACGGCCGTTGTATCGGAGTGAAACCAGATGCGTCACAAACACGATCAACTGATTTGTTACGAAACAACACGTTTGCTGTGAATGTTAATCTATAAGAATAGCTGGAATACCTGACGGAGAGCTTTACCGCTTGATTTACTGTTTTAATGGGCAGCTCTGGGTCTTTAAAGTGCCCCGACACAACAAATCAAGCGCACCTTAAAGCTGCCAGGTCCGCATTAAGAGAAGGAACGGCCTGAAGGGTTGGGCAGCTTTAAAGCACCTCCACTTCTAATAACAACGTTAAGCTCTCAAATCAAATCTCGCTCACATTCTCAAGCGGCTGCACTTGAATATTATCTGGAGATAACTTTGGTGTGGACGCAACATGGACACAACTCTATCGATTTCCTGAAGTAATCCCCTCCGAGCACAAGCATGCAGAAAACTAACAAGCAGAACTTTATGAATGAAGTCGTTCATGAACTTTTTTATGGAAATAATGGTATTTTAAATATAATGTGATTTCATTCAGGAGAAAGTAAATGTAAAGCTAATGTTCCCTGATGTTCAGTGACCGCTAACGACTTCTATCGTTTTGCTCATTTTTTATTAAATCAAGTAATTAAATCACAATTTATCTCCCACCAACTGAGAAACACTGTAGTCCCTGAAACACTGTAGTCCCTGAAACACTGTAGTCCCTGAAACACTGTAGTCCCTGAAACACTGTAGTCCCTGAAACACTGTAGTCCCTGAAACACTGTAGTCCCTGAAACACTGTAGTCCCTGAAACACAGTAGTCCCTGAAACACTGTAGTCCCTGAAACACTGTAGTCCCTGAAACACTGTAGTCCCTGAAACACTGTAGTCCCTGTAGTCCCTGAAACACTGTAGTCCCTGAAACACTGTAGTCCCTGAAACACTGTAGTCCCTGAAACACTGTAGTCCCTAAAACACTGTAGTCCCTGAAACACTGTAGTCCCTGAAACACTGTAGTCCCTGTAGTCCCTGAAACACTGTAGTCCCTGAAACACTGTAGTCCCTGAAACACTGTAGTCCCTGTAGTCCCTGAAACACTGTAGTCCCTGAAACACTGTAGTCCCTGAAACACTGTAGTCCCTGAAACACTGTAGTCCCTAAAACACTGTAGTCCCTGAAACACTGTAGTCCCTGAAACACTGTAGTCCCTGTAGTCCCTGAAACACTGTAGTCCCTGAAACACTGTAGTCCCTGAAACACTGTAGTCCCTGAAACACTGTAGTCCCTGTAGTCCCTGAAACACTGTAGTCCCTGAAACACTGTAGTCCCTGAAACACAGTAGTCCCTGAAACACAGTAGTCCCTGAAGCACTGTAGTCCCTGAAGCACTGTAGTCCCTGAAGCACTGTAGTCCCTGAAACACTGTAGTCCCTGAAACACTGTAGTCCCTGAAACACTGTAGTCCCTGAAACACTGTCCATGCAACTAAATGAACCTGAATTCTACAACAACAGGTCCTCGAGGGTTTCTGTCTGGACCGTCACAGTGATGTGACATTTTTCTCCAGAGCCCTGCTGCGTGCGCCTGACTCACGCTGAGAAACTGACCTCTACAGCAGATCCACAGAAACAAGAAGCTGATGCAGGCGCACCAACGCGACAATGTTAACGCACGTCAACCTGCCTTTCTGTGGGTCGAAACCACGGAGCCATAACGAGGCAGCCGCAGGTGTTAGACATCTTCTCTGGACACTCTGTGGGGGACTGACGTCTTCTTCACTTGTAATCTTCTAATTGTGTTGCATCTGTTAGGACATGACCGTTTGAAAAAACCTGTATGATTCTCGAGTAAATGCAATTTAGTGACCTTTAGAAAATGTAGCCGTTTATAACCACGCCCGATTGTAACCTGAGAAGATATTAGATGAGATGTATCTGTAAACAGTGTGCCGATAAAAAGTACAGAAACAACAAACTAGTTCATCCATCAGTGAGTATTTCGGCCTCAAAAATGCACCATATCTTGGGCTGTATTTGCTATACTTGTCACCATTATGTCGAAAACACTGAACAGTTGAGGGACCTACAGGATTAAAACGCTGTTTCACCGTGACCTCTGATAACCTCACAACACCAGAAGTTAGCTCAGAAATGAAAACAGTTTGTCCTCGTTTTTCCATGCAATCCGTGCCAATCCTACCACAAAGTAAAAGTTGGGTTTTATTATGTATTATAACTCTTCCACACACCTTGTAAACACCTCCTGCCCGCAGCTTCACAGGAAAGCGAGTGCATGTGTGCGGTGCATCCTCCCATTGTTTGAGCCTTCACAGGGGGGAACCCTCTCATACTATTGTTCCACTTCTAGTACAATTCAAAATCAGCTAACAAACAAACATCACTTCAAACACACCAACTTTCCCCTTTTCAGCTATGATTGCATTCATCAAACAGAAGTCCCTTCAGAATTTCAGCAGTTTTACAAGTATAAATGCACACAAAGTGCAGAACTATTACTACAGACCTACTCAGATTAAGGGTTCTCTGGTAACTTCTCCACATTAATCTATCAACCACAAGACACAACTTCATTTTAATAAAAGGGAAAATGTATCAGGTGAGATAATCTGCCAATAACCAAAGCAGGTTTAAACTCACGTTTTTTTGAATGGAGTTTGGTGCAACATTGTCAGGTCTCTGAGAAACCTGCAACATGCTACAAATGTAATTGTTTCAGATCTGTACAGAGGGAATGTTCTGTTCTTTACTTAGCAAACGCACCGACGCAGG
>NC_041378.1:2328754-2393245 GCF_900634415.1 Cottoperca gobio
TGTGTGTGTGTGTGTGTGTGTGTGTGTGTGTGTGTGTGTGTGTGTGGCGATGAAAAGAGGTCTATCATTTACTAAGTAACTGCTGCAGTGTGATTGGTGTTGATTAAATTGTGTGTGTAGTTTGTGAAGGTTGTTATGAAAAGTAAATCGCTCCTTCTGAAGTCACTGTAATCACTGCCTTTCAACTGGGAGACCACACACACACACACACACTCTGGAGACAAATCAAAGCAGCTTCCAGGTTTAAACTTTTCTAAAAATAGTCAAACTGTCCGCTGTGCCGTCATATCGTCTGCAGCTCAGGTTCTGTTCAGGAATTTTACCTTTTTTAGTCATAAATTCACCTGGATATGATCCACGTTTTCATTTGGTCACGTCCTCACTACTGGAACTCCCGTTTAATCCCCTAAAACCCAGTAAATCCAGGATAATTCACACATGAATCATCCACGAGGCTGCTGGGGAAAGATGAGCTTAGCCAGAAAAGGGACAAGAGCTACTGAAGGGAGCTTCTATAACGCAGGACCGTCTTCATACAACAAGGTGTCCTTACTGATATTACTTGTAATTAAAAATACTTTAATACTTTCTCATAGTTTTTACATTTTGAAGCTTTTAAGTCCTTAAAGTGCTCTGAGCAAACTGAAGATTGTGGTAGGATTGAAAGCTCCAGAGTAACTAAATGGTCCTTGAGATTGTTTCATTCAAGGCCTTGATTCCCCCCTCCCCTCAAATTCAAAATCTTTCAAGGGTTTCAAGGATCCGTGGAAATATTTTGGAGCAGTTTGAAAATGACACACACACCACACACACACACACACACACACTTTTAGAGTGTAAGTGTGTGTGTTTTAAAGTCCTACCATCTCAGAGCTGTCAGCAGCAGAGAAGTGGCTGTCGCAGTCGGCTCCTTCGAAGTGGACGGTCCAGGTACCGGGCGAGCGGGGGTGGGGTACTAACCTACAGAAACCTGCGAGAACAAACACACACACGAGACTTTGGTGCTACGTTCTCTCTTCCCCAGAAATAAACAACATTGTTAAGTCAAAACAAAGGATGATGAAGTTACACAAAAGATTTAATCAGGACATCTTGATATATTTAAAACTGTTTTGTTAAAGATCCCCTGAAGACGTACGAAAAATAAATGTGTCTGATGTTTTTCAGTTTAATCCACAAATACACAATGAGCAGGACTTTCTTAAAAAACAATATAAAGACTCTTTATTACTCTCACTCGTTGCTCTCACTCGTTGCTCTCAATTGTTACTCTCACTCGTTACTCTCACTCGTTACTCGTTACTCTCACTCGTTACTCTCACTCGTTACTCGTTACTCTCACTCGTTACTCTCACTCGTTACTCGTTACTCTCACTCGTTACTCTCACTCGTTACTCTCACTCGTTACTCTCACTCGTTACTCTCACTCGTTACTCGTTACTCTCACTCGTTACTCTCACTCGTTACTCGTTACTCTCACTCGTTACTCTCACTCGTTACTCTCACTCGTTACTCTCACTCGTTACTCGTTACTCGTTACTCTCACTCGTTACTCGTTACTCGTTACTCTCACTCGTTACTCTACTCGTTACTCGTTACTCTCACTCGTTACTCTCACTCGTTACTCTCACTCGTTACTCGTTACTCTCACTCGTTACTCTCACTCGTTACTCTCACTTGTTACTCTCACTCGTTACTCTCACTTGTTACTCTCACTTGTTACTCTTAATTATATCCAAACAGAAACAGAAGATTTCTCAACAGAGTTTATTTGTGTGATATATTCTTTTTGAATAGTTCACCTCTCTGCAGCAGTGGCTCCAGGAAGTCCTGCAGGCCGTTGGGGAGGCTGCGCACCACATCGCAGGAGTAGCCGTCCTCAGGAAGGAGGAAGGGCAGCTGGAGGTCCGGATCCTCCTCCAGCTGAACCTCTCGCCCGTCACTCCTCGCCAGCTCATCTGCTGTGTTCTCTGCCACTGCCACTACATGGTCCGTCAGCTCCTGGACACGAAGCAGAGAGATCACATTTGTTATCGACGGCTCACTCGCGTTACATAAAGAGGATGTAGTGTTTCTGTGTCTTACAGGCGGGATGTAAGGCTCGTCTGGAGCACAGTGGTAGTTTGTCATGAGTGCGTGGAGCTGCAGGGAGTTGAGCTTAAAGCAGGTGTTGTGGATGTTCTGCACATCCTGCATGGAGTATTTGTCCATCGTCAGCAGGGTGGTGGCCTGGAGGACACACGGGGAAAACATTTCAACCAGCTACACATCATGTTTATGCTTCTTGTCTTGTTTGCAGAAGTTTCTCCTGCTTTATTCTGTGCAATGTCAATGAAGCCTTTATATTCTGCACTCACTCCCCACGTTCCCCAATATCCTCTCACCTGTACAATCCGGCTGAGGTGGCAGTCGGCGGCGAGCTCCAGGCCCTGTTTCTCTGCCCAGGCCTCGATGTGGCTGAGCTGCTGGCGGAGGATGGCCCCCCAGTAGTGACAGCACAGCCCCGACTCTGTGTCCGTCACCAGCTTATTGAAGAGCCACATGTTGATGAAGTGGAAGAGCTGCGAGAAGAGCTGGATGGTCAGAGCGGCGTTGACTCGACACCGCCGCAGCAACGACATCGCCCCGGTCAGGGTGTGCAGGACGTCCTCTGGGAAGAGAGGAAGCGAGAGACATCAGATGGAGGATCGGACATTCATTTTGCTTTAGGGAGGTTACGGGTGGCAGCCATTTGTATATGTCACTGACAGACATACGAGGCTGAAAACAGAAAGAACGGAATCACTGCACGTGTCTGTGAATTACCGATCTTGGGTCTCTGTGGATTGTGTTCTTCGGGGTCGTCCAGGAAGGCCGGCATGTAGTTGTTCAGATCAGCCTGGAGACAGTGGACCAGGTACCTGCAGCAACACATGCAGACAGGTTGTTATTATAAAAAACCTCAGGTAGATCATCTATAGTCTAAATGTTGTCTATGCAGAATGAAAACAAGATAGCAATGTGCGTGCATCTTTCTTTTTGAAGGAGAAGAAGAAGGAGACAAAGAAGAAGAAGAAGAAGAAGAAGAAGAAGAAGAAGAAGAAAGAAGGAGAAGAAGGAGAAGAAGAAAGAAGGAAGAAGAAAGAAGAAAGAAGAAGAAGGAGGAGAAGAAGAAGAAAGAAGGAGAAGAAGGAGAAGAAGAAAGAAGGAAGAAGAAAGAAGAAAGAAGAAGAAGAAGAAGGAGGAGAAGGAGGAGGAGAAGAAGAGTTGATGGACTCATTCATAAAGTTTCCACATATTCCCTGTCTGGAATAAATCTCTAAAAACATGATATTCTAGATTCCCATCCAACACACACACACACACACCCACAGACACACACACACACTGACTTGAAAGCCATCTGGACCAGATGGGCGAGGATGTCCTGGGCGTCCAGCGTGACGCGACTCAGGTCTCGGTCCTGCTTGATGAAGTTGAGCAGCTCTGAGGCGTTGGCCATCCAGAAAGCCAGCGCTCCTGCAATGTTCTTCTGCTTCTGTAACGCATCAACCACAGCCACACGAAGAAAGAACACATACAGAGGAAGTAGTTAGAGCGGCAGCATGAAGAAGAGACCGGAGAGTAAAACAAAAAAAGAAGGTAGGTTTCTGTTTGAGTGGCAGCCAGAAGGAGCAGTTGTTACTTCAGGGATAGACTTATGCCCCGCCCACTCCTCCCTCTAAGCCAACCCGGTGCCGAGAGGAAGAGTGGTCATCACTGTCACTCAAAAGAAGACGCTTAAAGTGTCCTCATGTCCAAAATCCTTCAACATTTGAAGCTTTATAAAGATTTCCTTTATGAGAGACATTAGTGACCACTCCCTTTTCCCTCGCAGGCACCGGCTCCATTTACCAGGTCGCCAGACACGAGCCTCCTCCACGCACAAAATGTTTGCAGAAGTCTTTATGACAAACTTTAACAGTGTTTTAGACTGTAGACTTACACATGTATTCACACTGCGAGCACAAGGATCAACAACCGGCTACAAGACCGTTCATTCCCAATGACAATGACAAACAGGGAAGTGTTGTGCTCGGATTTAAATGCTTCTCGCTTCCTGTTTAGTGTGACCTATCCCACGACAGAAGTGCTGAATGGTCGGCCAATGGAAACCATCTAAAGTTGATTTCTTAAATGACTTGACTCATGTAGGAATAGTTCACGTTTATCTGTAATAATAGGTCTATAGGCAGCAGCTGGTTAGCTTAGCTTAGCATAAAGACTGATCACATGGGAACAGCTGGCTCTGTATAAAGGTAACATTTTTACCATTTGCATACAAGTTTTTCCTCGTGCATGTGAGAAAATTGCTCACTAATTAACTAATTATCTCATTTGTTTACTCTGTGTTAATAAACAGTGTAAAAATTATAATTTGGAGTTTCATGGGGGGTTAGTTGCAAAACTATTTATTGGCCAGAAGCAGTAACTTCCTGGATTAAACAAACGACATGTTAATCACGTTATCTTGGGATATTTGCAACCTGTCGACTTTCCAGTTTTATGCTAACTAGCTTAGTTTAGCTTAGCTTAGCCGGCTTTACTGCAGATAAGTTATCCTACAGACATGCCAGTGGGATTATTAAGTATTTCTTTAGCCTTTCAAAATACAACATCTTTAAGGGCAATATAAAGCAAATGACAAGGCACGCCGTTCCTTGTGTAACTCTGAAGCTGCACATCACTGCATGAATGTAATCAGAGCAACTTGCAGGATTAAATTATCCTTCAACCAAGTAGCTTGCAGCAGCAACGCGCTGAACCGGGATAATTATAATCAGAGAATAATTAATGATATAATTATCTCAAATGGCCCACAGTGAGGGGATGACATCAGACTTTTAATGCCGCTCCATGTGTCAGTCTACAGTCTTTCTGGACAGGGAGGACAGAGCTCAGTGTGTGAGGAGCTGATTGGTTAATATCCCCGCCACTCAGAGAGGGAGGAATGTGTGAAGCTCGCCCCCCCCCCCCTCCCTACACTTATCTAACTCAAATTGAAAATTTTAAATCCCTCCATTCAGAACAGCCAGAGAATGAGAGATGGAGCCATCCAAACAAAACGAAACGTGACAATAAGAACATGTAGGAAACACTTAAAACACAGACGGATGGTTGAACATGTTAAATGAACTTCCAAACAGACAAATGAAGCAGCGGAGGTGGCGGAGCTCTTGTCTCGACTTGTCTCTCATCCACACTGTTGAGTAGGAGAAGCAAGACGGGATGTCACACAAAATGCCAGAATTAAAAGATGGAGCGATTATGGGGAAGAGCGGTTGCTTTGGTTTGGCTCAGTTTCTTTTTTGTTTTTGCTTTTAGTACCAGGCAGGTCCAGGAAGCTGAATGGAATTAGTTGGGTTGATGTTGCTGCTTAGTTTTCCAGCTGTGGGAGGACGCATTATTATGGCTTTATTTTACATTTCTGTTAGAATGAAGAAAAAGAAGCAGCAGCAACAATGAAGGGCTGGTCAAAAAAAAAAGCAGAAGAGAGAGAGAGAGACTCAAAGAAGGAAGCCGAGAGGTTGGGCGACATGATTTTACTTTTTTATTTGTATTGTTGACACATCTGGTTTCCTTCAAAGGAACGTCAGACATGTGATGGATTGCAACAACACACAAGTATTTCCTTGTGACCAGAAAGAAAAAGATTTATGCTGCCTTCAAGCAAATATCTGAAATAAAAGGCAAAACATGCAACACATGGTTGAACTGGTGCAAAGGTTGAGATGCTGCTTGATCACCAGGACTTAATGTTTAATACACAAACATAATGTGTCAAAGAATGATGGTTTAAATAATTATATAGTATTTAAAAAATATAGAGTTTTACTGTTCATTAAAATGTGCTGTTCTATAATGTTGTAAAGTATTCTACATGTAGGGATGCAACTTGTATTTAATTCAAACATTTACTTTACTTTAATTAAAGTCTTTAAATTGTTTGTCTAATTATACCAATAGTTCAAAAGTATATGTAATTAATTCTACAATAATATAAAACGGAGAAAAGTACAAAACTTTGCATTTTTGCTTCATTTTCTGTCAATCATCTATTTGTATTTATTTATTTATATATATATATATATATATAAATTCTAACTATTTATTATAAGTAAGTATGAATTTAAGTTTAAGTTTCTTTAAAAAGGCAGAAAATTGAGTTTCAAATGTATTGTTGAACTTGAGATATTTTATAAATGTCGCCCACATCGAGAGAAAGAGAGAAAGAGTGAGTGAGGGAGGTAGACAAGTCTGTAGCAGCCGTATCAGGGTGTGCTATTGTGCTATCCTACCTGATCCCCTTCAGGAATCTCCTGTATGGAAGGAAGAGGAGGAGGAGGAGGAGGAGGAGGAGGAGGAGGAGGAGGAGGAGGAGGAGACGTTCACAGGACAGAGAGAAAACACGTCAACAGCTACAGTATGGAAACAGCCATGTAACACACACACACACACACGTACACTTTGACACACACATGGTCATGGTTTACAATGTGAAGACATCTTGACTCGGTTAAAGAACACAACCGAAGGTCATCTGAGAACCACATCTGGTCACGGACACATCACAGGGCGTCTGGGAAATCTATTAAGTTCAGTGTACAGATGTTTTTAGGAGCTTGTATTTGATTACTTTCATTTTATTCTACTTTATACTTCTATATAACTATCTCTATTGTACTGAACTGTATAAACAATGAAGTCTTAACTCTCATCTCAAATATAAATCCACTAATAATAATAATAATACATTGTTAAAGGTTAAGCTGCAGCATTGGAGACGCTTACATATTAAATCATCACTAAATATATTAGAGATATAATGTATATTCTTCTTTTTGTACAATGAGTACTTTTATTTTGCATGCAGAACTTAAACCTTTAAGTAAAAGATCAGAATACTTCTTCCAACAACTCGTTTCATATTCCTTTAAAAGGTCGTTCTGATTTAAACCAATGTTTTAATAAATATATTGCATTTAGTGAAAGTTCTTCTACATCTCTTCGTGTTAAATCTTAAAGTTCTATTTAGTTCTGTAAGGTTTATGCAACTGTGGAAATATCATTGAAGGCGCCATGCTAGCTGAGTTTTAGCACACACTATGTCGCGTCACACCTCGAGCGTTTAACACCGACAGGTAGACAAACACAAGACAGAAGCACGGACTGGGCACGACAGAAGAAACTGTGGAGAGAGAGCCGCAGAAACATACATGAAGGAAATTAAGCGTCAAACAATTCGAAAATGTCAACAAAAAGCGGGTATGAAATACATAAACAGCAGAACTCACTGAAGTCATGCTCAAATTAATCTACGAGCGTGTCTTCACAATAAGCACGCCAACAATAAGATTTAAAAAGAAGTGTTACTGACCTGAATGACTCCCTCCATCATGCTCACCATCTTGTTGACGATGGCGATGACCTTGTGCGTCCTCTCAGACGGTGACATGTCGGGCCGGTAGGAGGGCGACAGGACGTAGCGGCAGGCCATGTACAGGACGTAAGTGGGCGAGAGTTTGAAGTGGACCGTGGAGCTGTTGGTGTAGTTGATGATGGCTGACAGGAAGGTGTCTTCAGCTGGACGCACACACGGAAAATCTCTTCATTAGTTCACTCGCACACGTTACAAGTTTAAAGAAGGAACAGCGACAGTGCAGAGAGGACGCGGTGCTTACAGCTGCTCACAGGGCGGTAAGCAGTGACCTTTGACCTTTAAAATCTCATCAGTTCATTTGAGTCCAAGTGGACGTTTGCGCCAAATTTGACGGTACCCCGAAAACTTTCTTTCGCTTTAGCTTCGTTGGTAAAAATATTCGACGTCCATCTGGTTGCAGCTGCAGCACGACATCGCTCCTCGTGACAACCTGAAGATTTCAACGGTGCAACGTGCGTGATTGTCCCAAGAGCATATGGTTTCTCCCAGTGCATTGTGGGTATGGGACCAAGCGAACAATCAAAACCTTCCCGAAAACAGATGAGCTCACGCTACGGCAAATATATACTCGGTGCGCACACGAGCGCACGAGGGGCGAGAGTAGACGAAAAGTCAATAAACAGAAGTGTTGTAAAAACAAAGCGACCGGACAGACGAGCTCAGCGCTGCGGAGAGAGCGTGGGAAACTTCTCACACATTTAATGTTCACTGGACGTCAGGTTAATAACAAAACAAACATTTCCTGATTGAATTCATCGTATAAAACAAACAGTAAAATGATATTAATCTAATGTGGGTCAGAGTGACCCCCCCCCCCCTTCTAGTCAGACAGACGGAGCCGGAGGAGATGACATTTTTAAAAGCCATTATACTGTCAACAAAGGAATGTACAGTACCATGTGATCTGAGTGTAATAAGGTTACAAAGGCTGGTTATAATGGGGAGCAGTGTGTTCCTGTGTCTCCCCAGACACTAAATCTGTTGTCTGCTCTGTTTTGTGTTCTGTGGTTGTTGGTCCATTTGTTGAATTGTGACACGTTTACATTACAGACTGTTACATGCACCAAACAAGGAGATTATTCTGTCTTTTTATTTATTTTTAATCTACTCTGAGTCTGGAACATGCAAAGTAACTCCAGACATTTTAACTCGCAGGAAGAGCTCAGGTGTAAATGATAACGTTAACAAAACCCTTCGGTGTCCCAGCGTCAGGGAGAGAGCCTGCACAACACCAGAGCCCTGGAGCTGGCTCAACTGAATGAAATGCAGCCATTATTAAAGAATAACCTTTTTTCTAAAGTGACATAATGTTGTGAGTATTGAGCGAGTGCGCTGCAGCAGGCGCTTAGATTGTTAATATAAGCGTTACGAAAAGGATCCTGCAGAGAAATACATTAAAAAAATAACCTTTGGCTTCATCTGACCCGTTTGTTAGCGTGTCTAAAGTCTCGCCCGGAGAAGAAATGTTCTGATCATCGTGATAACGATAGTTTCCAGCTGTCGACTGCTCACTAGTGCAGCGAGGGGAACGCAGAGACGCACTAATACTCACAGTTGTCTCTGAACTCGATGCCGGCCGGCAGAGTCAACTCTGTTCTGTCTGCTGAAATGTCCTGAGACCTGAGGAGACAGAACAGCACCATGAGAAGAGAAGAGAACACTAAATATATAGAGAGAAGAGGATAAAGATGAAGGGCGAAGAGGAGGAAGAACGGTGTCTGACCTGCCGTCCTGCAGCTCTCGGATCGTGGGCTTCACCATGCCTCTCTCCATCTCCAGCTTCCCTGAGCTCTGCACACACAGGTCACAGCGTGAAGCAGCTTTCATGTTACTCACTAAACATCATCCCAACGTAAGAACTCGTGTTCTCTCACGAACAAGTAGCAGAGACGACAAATCAGTGCAGCTCTCTTTTCCCCCAGATTTTGGATCTGTAAACTTCTGTGCAGTACCTGGTCCTCTTAATATTTTATATGTGTCCAACAAAGATCCGTCAGATTGGATGTTTGCATCCCAACAACACGTCTGTTAAAGCTGCATTCAGCAAGTAATAACATGTTTGTTTACAGCAACAATTCAAATGATGTGTGTGTGTGTGTGTGTGTGTGTGTGTGTGTGTGTGTGTTACCTTGCTGGTAGGCAGAGCAGCTCCACTGTGGACGTCTCCGTGAAGGTCGAAGGTTGTTTCTGGTACACTGCTGCAGCAGACACACAGAGGTTTAGTTGAACTGTGAGCTCCACAGATAACTTTTCATTACTGACAACGACAAGAGCTCAGACTTAATCCACACACACACACACACACACACTTATCCAACTGCTTGTCTGGGAGGACAGAGCTGGATGCACTGACTCACTAATACATGCAGATGGATAAGTTTGCTTTTGACATATTGCACACACACTTACATAACAGTCTAATTAGATATAGAGAAGCCACGCCAAGAGTACTGACTGAGCACTGTATGCAGCCAAGCCGGTACTCCGTGTGTGTGCGTCAGTAATTGAGTGTGACAGCAGGCGTGTTTAAAAGACAGGCTTCTGCTTTTCACGCCCCACATGAGGCGGGCATCGATGTCAAACAAACACAAACACAAACACACAAACCGTTTGTCACACACACACACACAATAACCAGCAGCAGCAGACAAAGTGTGTTAAACCATTAACAGCAGGACTAGAACCACTTTCTCTCCTGAACCACATTTACACAATTGATTTTGTTTCTGCAACTTTGACACCCGCAGAGATAAGACCTCTTAAATTCTGTTCACACTGAAGGAGATGAAGTTAAGCGGATGTTTTCAACCATTGAAAACAGATCAGAGTTCATTTTGTTAATTAAAAGGAGACGTCGTTAAACACTAACTGTGACAACGTGCGATATTGTTGACGAAAGACTAAAATGTAGATTTAAAAAGATTAAAACTTTACAATAATCTCTCTATTTTTATAGGACAACATATTATAGACTGAGGAAAGCAAGACTTCTCCGTTTGTGAGATTCTTCTTCTGTGGATCCACTAATCGATCACAACCAAATTAAACCAGCAGACCAACCAAAACAAAGAGCACATCTACCGGCAGACCCCTAACCTTTAACGTAAAAGGATTTACTGGCACCCCCGTGGTTATAGAAAATACTTCAGACTGTAGCTTCAAAAAGAATCCAGGATAAGGAGCCGCAAGCAACACAAAATGATGTCTCCTTCCAGATTTCGGGTAGATTAAAGTTCTGAACGCTCAACGCTACACGATCATCTGTTCAGCTGCCAGCACCTGCTGCCAAAAAGCTCCAATCTCAAAACATCAGCCAAACTGTGGCTCTAATCGTTCTGCACATCGCGTCGTGTCCCCGGCTCAAATGAACTAGATATCCTTGTAAGTTTGTTCAGCAGAACGTTGGAAAGCAGCCCAGACAACCGCAGGGATCCACGTCCACCGCATCAGGCTCGTGTTCCAGACCGAGGTGACACTGAGCTGCACAAAGTGACAGATGGTGTTAATGTGACTCGCCAGACATTACGGAGACTTTTATAGGGACGTGTGCCGTTTCTCAACGTAGCTGGGAGTCAGACAAACTCATCAAAAGCCCAAATCCATGAAGTCTTTGTCCAGGTTGTTGAATGCTCCGTTCGACCTGCTCCAACTAAAATACAATTTGACTTGTTGTTTATGTAAAGCAGCGATATGTGTTTGTGTTTCTCCGTCTGAAGGCAGTGAAGCTGTGAACACATCACGGACATATTATCCCTTTGTAACGTGGCTGTGGCGCCTGCTCTACACATCCAGCAGACATGTTAGCAACATTAGCATTCATTTAGAGTTTCTGGTCACGGAATGAATGTAAGTCCAACTCCTCAAGAGAAAGAACCCCTTTCTCACGCTCAGAAGCGCGTCACTAACTTGTTCTGGCTCGTGTTGGATGTTGAGCCGTTAACGTAAAGAGGGCCGCAGCCAAAACCATCAATGATGCTGAGATTAGAGATTAGAGCTGAAAGACGCTACAACGCAGCGCTGAGGGGAAACACAGAGATAATAGCAAAAAGAAAATGTTTGATTATATAAAATCAAGCACTTCAAATGACACATTTCTATTTATGTACAACAACTTCTAAAGCATCTGCTTTTTCCCCTCACATTCACAAACTTTCAAGGATTTCAAGGACCCGTGGGAACCGTGATAGTCTGTAGATATTTGATTGTATCGTGAGGCAAAGTGTCTGTGAGTAACAAACTGAGTACTGTATGACTGTATTTAAAACGCAACACTGAAGCGTCTTCAAAATACTATATACTCCTTTCTGGTGCAGTAACGCACCTAAAGACATTTTACACTCGAGATTAAACAACTTTAAATACTTTAACAAACGTCACAACTTCAATAAGTCACTCAGAACTTCACAGGACAAGCTAAACGAGAGGAACCACAGTTTGTTACTTCTCGAGTCCTTTGAAAGAAGTAATTGATGCAGAAACACACAGAGCAATGAGTAACAGCGCCGGTTACTTACACACCTCTCTCTCCCCGTGTTCGTCATCCATTAAGTCATTAAAGGGCCACTCACTTCAAAACCTCTTTTTCTTGTCCTTCATCCCTAAGCAGCTCACACTCTCCCTTATCTGGTGTGCTGCCTCTCTCCTTCTCCTGCGAGTGTGAGAAGCGACAGCGAGCAGGAGGCCACACCCAACACCATGTTGATCAGATTAGAGGGCCTGCCATAACCCTAGACCTCCGCTCTTCCTCTCCTCTCATTTCCTCATTCTCCCCATCAGTCCAACCCCAAGACTTCCCTCCTCCCCGTTTTCCTTCCCTTCATCTCTTGCTCTACCCGCCAAACTCCAAACCTCATCCTCCCTTCGTCTACAATAACACCCTCTTCTTTTTCTCTGCTCACAGACTTGAGAGAGTAGGAAGGAGAAGAGAGAGGAAGTGATTTAGAGGTGACGACAGTCTCCTTCCTCTCACCCAGACTTGTGTCGGCTCCTCATCATGGCGGCCGGTTCCCTCTTCCCTCCCTGGTCGAACATCGGGTCCACAAACTTAAAGACGTGCGCAGACCCAAACTGGAGGGTGGAGCCCGAACGCAGCACCGTCGTCTCCGTGACTCGTTGCCCGTCGACGAAGGTGTCGGCGTCCGGGCCGTGCGGCGTCACGGTCACCATGCCTTCGCTGTGCATGAGGTTGCAGTGGTGCGGCAAAATCCCCGGGCCGAGCAGCTGGAGATGAACAGACGGCAGGTACAGAAACTATAAGTTCAAAGTTGCTAAGTCTCAGTTTATAGTTTATTTGCACATTTATATAACAAAATACTTAAAAAGTGAAATGTAAGCGTTTCCTCCCGTGACATCAGTCCTGACGGACGACCTCTGTACTGTAGTTTGATTTGTTCGGGAACTAAACGCAGGTTTTGAATCATAGGTTAGTGTTACTGCTTTGCCTGGCATATTGCACATACATGTGTGAGTCCTGCGGGGGAGCCAACGCGCTCGTTTATGGGTCGTGCGTGGTGTTTTCTGACGAGTGAAAAGTGACTTTATGGCGCCTTTGGCAGCTTTCATATTGTAGGAGCTGCCTGTGACGTGTCAGGGGTTAAAACATGAATGAAATGTGGATTCTCCTCGCTCTTTGTGTGGGGAAATATAAACCATTTGAACTTTGAATGTTTCCGTGACATATTTACCTGGATGGCTCCATCGTCTGTGCAGTCTGAGCCGACCTCAGTGATGCTTTGCTGAAGCCGGTACAGCTTCGGTTTGTCCCGCGAGTCTGACCCGTCTACACACACACACACACACACATATACAAACACTCACATTTAGCACTGCACAGGAGGGTCCTCACATCACAAGAAAGACATATCCACGTTCAGCCTCACACACACACTCATATTGGCTGCACACACGGCGGGACAGCATAGAATCCGTCTGGGAAGAGTCTGAGAACATTGGAGTATTCTGGGATGTGCACTGCTAATGTGGCTGCAGATTATTGATTATTAGTAAACAGGAGTTTAGTAAAAAAAAGAAAAGCAAAGCGGCATATTAGTTCACCAAAGAAAAGGGGGAGACATTGCTCTGGGGGGAAATGAATGAGCATCAGAAAAACCTCAGAACCACCTTCTAAAAATAATACAGGAAAAGAAAAGCTAATATAAGAACTACCAGAAGAGCTTTTCAGTCTTATAATAAAGTTATCAAGGACACGGCGCATGTTTGAGAGATCATAGTTGATTTAAGTTTAATACTAATAATGTGTTACATGCACACTTTAGTAAACTGATGCTTGTCTTGTGACTTTATGGTGTAATTACTACCAGAGACACTCACTAATAAAGGGCTTTAGTGCATCTTAAAGCATTTTATTTTAAGTCTTTGCTGCTGAAACTATGGTGAAAAATACATTTCCCAGAGTTCACTTCTGTATTTGAGCTGAAGTCACTATAACATGCACAAAATGTTTCCAAAAAACACTTTAGATCGTCTTTGAGGCATAAAAAATCATCGTTAAAGTGTAATGATGTCGTGTTAATCTGAGGGATACTCAATACACTGATTTGCTTCCTCGCTAAGAGTTCGATGAGAACATTGAAACCACTTTGGACAGAGCCAGGCTCGCCGTTTCCTTTGTGCTAAGCTAAGCTAAGCTAACTGCACGAACAGTTCAGTGATTTAAACCTTCTCATCTGACTCTCAGCTTTTATTCCTTTAAAAGGCACAATGAGAAGGATTTTAATAACATTAATAATCCCTCTCGCTGGAAGTGTGTTGTCCAAAAAGCACAAATATATCATCATTATGATAACCCTCGACTAGCCGGGGAGGAGGGGCCAACTTTAAATGTTTTGTTTACAAACCCGTCTCATTGTGCCTTTAAACTACCAAAATAAAAGGAATTAAAGTCTTAAATTCTAAATAGCTAAAAGTTGTACATGTGCAGTTAATCCTACTAAAGGACTCCAAGTACAACACTACACTAAGCAGTGGGGGGGGGGGGGGGTCTGTTTGATCATTATCGGCCAGATGGGGGTCACTGCACCCCCTCCCAACAATCCCATCAGCCATTGCAACAGACACAGAGGAGGTGTGGTGGATTTTTGTTTTTACCTTCGTGGTGCCGATAGGCGTAGTAGGCATAGTGATTCCCTCGCCCTAGGCAAACAGGCAGGCAGGTGCGGAGGTAGGAGGACACATGCACAAGGCCCCACACGCACGCACACACACACACACAAAATGCCATACGAAGGTGGGGAAGAAAACAGACACATAGCAGAGGGTGAAAATGCAGCAAGGAGGAAAAAAATGCAGCATTACCTTGTTAACCCATTAATCACACACACACACACACACACACACACACACACACACACACACACACACACACACACACACACACACACACACACACACACACTGAAACACTTGATGTTACAATCTTAAATTAACTTTAACCCTCGTGCCTCACTAGAGACATGTGTTATGTGTTAATGCATATGTTATAACTTACGGCATTAGTGTGAAGTATGTGTTCACTTTGTTCTTTTAATCTCGAGCTCTGGCTTCAAAATTGTAGTTTTTACGATTGTACACCAGATTGAGCCATTTTCTCATGTTATGCGTTTGATGCTGTTGCTAATCATTGACATATCTGTGGATCCAGTGACCCCCCCCCCCCACAGGTATTTAAAGTGTTAAAAATCTGAAAAATAATGAATATTTGGTCGTTTTGCTCAGAACTGAAGACGGTTTAAATATTAATATATATTTTTACAGTCCTTTAAGATCATCGAAGCAGCTTCACATACAGAGTGAGGCACGAGGGCAGAAGGAATAAGTTCACCTTAAAATAAAGTTAGAGCACGACAAAGATCTGCTGATAAGTAAAAACCTCCGTTCTAAATGAGTACGGGGGATTGAGCTGCAGGTAACTAAAGCTGCGATCATTCCTTTCATCGTAAGCCTTCTACCCTGCTCTCATCTAAATTGGTTCAAGGATTCTCACACACACACACAGACACACACCAAATCAATTGTCCATCTTTTTCCAGACACAGTGACCCGTCTACCTGACAGTGGATGAAGTAGATGTGTTAGTATGTGTGACGCTGTGGTTTCCCCAATAATACCACGTCAGCTACAGTTTACTGCAGAGGAGTGTTTGGGTCACCATCAGGCCGGATAAGTTCATGACATGAGGCATAGGACAGACAAGAAGGAAGCTAAAGAGAGAGGGATCAGTAGCAGGAACAAGCTGTTAGGGCTGCATAATGTCACATATAGCAAGACTCAGGTAAGGTGTCGTTTCCAAAACGCCCCCATAGGTTTGTCATCTCAATGCTGGGATTTCTTTGTAGCAACTTACCTTTGTGTTGTACTCTCAACCTGGTCAATCTGCTCCTTATCAAGTGGTTTACCTCCATTTCTCAGAGGATGTATACAATTAACATTTAGCTCCGTTGTAAACCTGATGTTTGTGTTTAGATCAGCGAAACATGCTCTGCTCTTTACATCAGTATCATCACATCATGAATATACATACACCTACAAATGGAAGATGCATCAACGTCATAAGAGATGTCGTCAGAAGCTGTCCCTCCAGGGTTCTGGCATCCATCTTTTTAAACTACATTTACACTTGTTCTGGTGCAGACTTATAGTCGTTTGACCTTTTGCATTGGATTGTAAATACAGATCCAAATATCTGCATATAACTTGAAGCATCCTTACGTCACTAGACGTTCTAACACTGTAATAACATCTGCTTTAGAAGCTGCAAGGTTTCATGAAGCTACAGCTGCTTTGGGGTGTTAAATCAAAGTTAGGCGGAGGTAGCATACACCATCATGCACCATCATGTACAGGTAAATGCAGCTTATTATAAGATCTGCCTCCAATATAGTCAATCTAGACCTCCTGTGGTGTATTTTATATAGTGAGGAAATCCTGTGCTGGTAGGAACAGAAACCACAGAACAGCTGGAATCCATCATGTCGCCACATGTGATTAACTCACATTAGCAGGGAAGGGATGACAGCGTCACCTTCGAGTAACCCTGAATGTTAATGAGTGCAGCTACACTGCCGCCTGTTGGCAAACACCTCCAATAACAGCCACTGTTACCCAGGTGTACACAGCGAATTCAAGCACTTTCTAGATACCTGAACCAAAATGTTCCAGACAATTCCTTTACACACACACACACACACACACACACACACACAGCAATCAGTATGTTGTCACTTTATATGTTTTACCAGCTGTTCATATGAACTTTGATGGCTTGTTTTGACTCCAGTCTGCTCCCATTAAAAGGTTTGTAGGTTTACATTACGAGATGCTCAGACACAGGAGCAGACATGGTGCTGTGTGTGGAGGTCCTACCTGGGCTCAGCTCCACCAGGTAAGGCAGCTTCTCGGGCGGCAGGGAGCTGCTGCTGCCGTCCTTCCTCAGCAGACCCTTGTCGTCCACTTTCCTTCCCTTCCTCCCCTGGTAGTCGGGGGGTCTCTTCTTCAGCTGGAACACTAGCGCTCCTAACATAAGACATAATACAATCTTTAGCATGCCACATTGAAACTATTATTATTTAGATAGTGGAAATAATCTTTCTTTGGATTCCAGCTTATTAAATGTTTACTCCTTTGTGACAGTAAACTGAATATCTTTGAGTTATATACAAGACATTTGAGATCATCCCCTGATCAACATTATTCACCATTTTCTGACTGATTTTATAAACCAAACAACTAATTAAAACAGAAAAGAACCAACAATGATAATAATCTTCAGACCCATATTAAAACGTTGTAAGAATAAGAGGTGGAGGTGACTAAAAGAGTTGTAGTGACTGTGAGGCAGCAGTAGGGGGCAGCAGAGGCCAAGAAAAGAGGTCTGAGAGAAGCACACTATGAATTTATTGTGCATGTGTGTGAGTGTGTGTGTGAGTGTGTGTGAGTGTGTGTGTGTGTGAGTGTGTGTTTTACCTCTGTCAGCAGGCCAGTCCCTGAAGATCTGCAGAGGACACTCCAAGTCGTCCAGAATCGCTTCCTTGCCCGACTTATCATCTTGCTGCAAAGAAAAGACGACATAAAATAAAATAAACCAAATTCTGTTCGGCTCAGACGTTACATTCACACACACATCGAGATGCCAAGAGACTTTAAATGACTGTCTCGGAGAGCAGAAGATCACACACACACTCAGTGTTTACTTTAAAGAATCAGTCTAAGAGATTATTCATGGTTAACTTCAGTTACTTAAGACATACAGTACATGTTTATACACACTGAGGGTGTGTACAGTGCAATACGAGTATTCTAAATGATAATGCACAAAGAAAGACTTCAGTTTAAAGAGGGAATATATGAATTTAAAGATTCTTAGTTTAAGATTCATTTCAGTCCGGATTTGCTATAAACCTTTTTATTCTTTAAATTTAAATTTATTTAAATATATTTAAATATATATATATTTAAATATATATATATTTAAATATATATATTTAAATATATGTATATGTATATGTATATATATATATATATATATATATATAAAAAGGTGGCTAAACTAAACTTACACCATTAGATTTCCTGGAACATACGATATATACTGGATGTTATTGCTGTATGGCAGAACATTAGTTGTAAGTGATGACTCGCAGTACGAATGTGATACGTAGTTTACACTTCCTAATGAAATTATGCCGCTACTATGTCTTTATTTCTTTACAGAGCTGCCTGCAGTCTACAGCCGTCCCACATCTCCTCACCCAGTTCAGTCTCATCGCAGTTAACACCCCCCCTCCCCCCCCAACATAAACACACAAGCTCTACTAGCTAGAATACTAGCGCTTATTTGTCATGCTCACTAACCTAATGGACTTTCTATGTGCTTTAGTCTCATCAGCAAATTGCTACCGACCATCAACAGAGTGTGCGTGTGTGTGTGTGTGTGTGTGTGTGTGTGTGTGTGTGTGTGTGTGTGTGTGTGTGTGTGTGTGTGTGTGTGTGTGTGTGTGTGCATGTGTGTGTGTGTGCATGCGTGCTCGGTCTCTGGAGGGTCTTTCATTGTATTGGCTGTGGGAGCAGCAGTTATTTCATATGATTGACTATAGCCAGAGACCATCTGACACGATAGATATGAGAGAGGCTGTGGGGAGGGCAGCCAAGTTCACCGTCATGGCCACACACACAAAAATGCACGCACACACACACACACACACACAGATCATCTGCTGCTACTGCTGCTATAGCACTCAGTCTGAAAGCAATTGAATTGCATTCCTCCCAAAAGGTTTTAGTGCCAAGTAGCATTCTGTTTCAATCTGCCAGTCCAGTGAATAGTGTGTGCATTTATGTGTGTGTGTGTGTGTGTGTGTGTGTGTGTGTGTGTGTGTGACCTTGGCTGTCCTCCGCACACAGCCTCTCAGAAGGATGATGGAGGTGTTTATTGATGAGAAAGAGAGAGAGGTTCAGTGGAGAACTAAGAGGATGTAGGTGTTAAGAAGTGGGCAATGGTACGCTCTAAACTCTACTAAAACATAAATCACTCTCAACGTGCTGCACGTCGTGAGTTGCTTGCGATCAAATTGGACTCAACTGTTAAATGGTGTCTAGTAACTTTACCGACGTTTGACACGCTGTGTGGTCGAGGTCGTGCGTTTACACGAGGAGTTCCTGAAAGGTAGAAGGTGAAGGAGGTGCAGTAAGATAAGCGTAGTTACCCGGGCGATGCAGTACTCTCTGGGGTTCTCCTTCTCCAGCCCGTACTTCTCCAGCGCCTCCACCACAGCGAAGTCAGCCGTGTCTCTTGTGGAGAGCAGGATGGTCTTATACGGGATGTTGGGCTTCAGACTGTCAGCGTATATCCGCAAAGTGCCTCCTGCAGGAAAGCACAACAGAATTATTAATCGTTGCAGCCTGGAACCAAATAAAAGGCCAGAGCTACATTTGCTCCGGCACTAAAGAGTCTTTTTGTATTTCATTTTTGAGCGGTGGCTTAATCAATCTTCCAAAAACAAATATTCTTTTGTACATTTAGTATCTTAAAAATGACCAATGATCAAAAGCATGTTAGTTTTCTATGTAAATATTATTTATTGGCACTTTCCCTTTACACTGGTTCACATCTCTATGTAATATAAATCACATTTCATATGCTATATTGTATCCCTGTAGTCTAACGTCCGTGCACTATTTTATGTCTTAGATTCTCATTTTCTACTTGCATGATTTCCTCTTGTTATACATATTTAATGAGCATTGGTGGAGGGAGCCTGAGAACAAAGCATTTCATTTGCTTTTCTGTATTTGTTGTGCATCTGACCGTAAAGACTTCACCAATCCACCATAGTCTGAACATAACAAGTCGTTCTTATCGTTAATCAAAACAACAGTAATGAGCTTGAATTCAATGCTCCTTAGAAAAGTAGAACCGATAGATGGAAGGGACTGCAGTGCTCATAAAGTGTATATATAACGTACCACGCTTGTATTCAGAGGCACACGCAGCCATGTGATGCGTCATCTAGAAAGTATCACCTTCCTAAATCCCACAAGGGAGTCTCCCGCCAAGCCGACAGGGTTTTCAGAAGCGTTACATAAAAACAGCCCTTTCTTCTGGGACAGCGTCACCGCTTCACCACGAGCCGTCCCGTCCTGGACAGTGGTTAGAGCTGTGTCCATCCGTCTGTCTGGCAGAGTGATTAGGTCACGCCTGAGTCACTCGCACTGTTTCTTTCATTCAGTCAACATGCACGTCTTTTTGTGCATGAAGACATGTCGGCGTGAGACAACATGCGGTCGCCTGCGGACCGGCGGATTTACGGTGAGAATACACGTTACTGTTTTATTAAAAACTAAAGAATGTGACGACTTGAAATGGCCACGCGAGAGACGGTCCTGTCAAATGTATTTATTCGTCAATATTTTATCGTGAACGTACGATTGAATTTAAATGTTTCATGACAAATCTGAAATCAGCAGGTCCGATGTGAAACGTGCACTCTGTGCATGTTCAGTGAATACCTAATGTCCATCCACTCCTTTATATAAGCACTACTGGAGGTGGGTACAGCTGCAGAACACTTCCACAGGCTGCTTCCTCCTCCTCACTGGATGAAGAGGAGCAGTGAACGTTCAGGGCACTCTGCAGATTGCATCTGGGGTTCACGTCAGGTTTGACTGAAGCCACACAAAGACATTCACACTTTCTTTCACTTTCTTTAAGCCGATTCATCTCGGAATATTTGCATGATGTCATTTTTCTGGGAGAAGTTTAGTTTGAGATTCACTCCCTCAATTTTGAGCTCTGGAGCTCTTAAAAATAAGTCATCAAGCTCTTCATTATCTCCGAGACTAAAGCCCGTCTTGCCCGAGTGCTGCATCTGGGCACGCAGCCCGCTGCAGGAAGCGTCTTGGTGCTTTCCCTCCTATTTCATAATAATGAATCATTAAGCTCCTGGGAATGTTTCTCCGTGCCGTTATCTGGATCTACGCCTCAACACTACTCCATCTCAGAGGCCTGTGGTGAAGTCATCGGCTGGTCCTACGGTGAACAATGAGACCTATGAGACCGTGAGCTATGCACGATTCTCTCAGGGTCTGGATACACGAGTAAACAAGAAGTGTTGGGTTTCTTTCTTTAAGAAGGGGGTTATTAGGAGCTGCTCACAAACAGTTTAAGTACCTGAGTCGGGCCTCCCATCGCTGCTCATAAACTCCTGCATGCGTTTCTCCAGCTTCTGCTGGCGTCTCCTCTTCATCACTACTTCTGGGTTGGAGATTGTCCTGGTGAAGCTGGTCTCCGGCATGTCCTTGTAAACCTCTGCCGCCAGACGACTGTTTTCCCTAAACCACAAAACAGGGGGGAGACGAATGACGGGGGGGGGGGGGGGAGGGGGAGATAGAATAAGTGACGGGAAAAATAAAAGAAGACGGATGAAGGGGCAGAAAGGTCAAATATTTATATCCCTATTTCTTTTTCCACTTTTGGAGCCTGCTGTGCTTTTCTTAGTATTATACATAAGGACAGAAAGATGGATGACTGCGAGCGCGCGTCTTACCCGTCCTCTCGGGTGAGCGCCTGCTCGTCTCCATCGGGGATTCGGGCAAACTCCTTCTCCCTCTTCTTTTCCTTCTTCTTCTCCTTCTTGGACAAAGTCCTCTTGAAGTTCTGGATCACTCCATCTTTCTCCTTCTCGGGACCGTTACTCTGACTCTTCTGGGAGAGAGGGGAAGAAGAGTTAATGATGTGCTCCAAGAGACTGCGAGGAGAAGCTTGCAGCAGTTTGTAAAGACGTGCTTCATTCTAAATGAATGAATTAACTGAACGAGGAAAGACGATGTTAGGAAGTTGCATCATGATGAAGGCTTTAAACCTTTAGTTAGTCGTGTCCTACATGTAACAGAAGGCTTGTTGACACATTAGATTATAACCTGGTCTGCGTTTGTGATGAACAATTACGCCAAACAACAGCATTAAGCTTTCTTTTTCCACAGGTGATGAATGAATGAATGGATGAGTCAGCTCACGAGTAAACCGACTGGTTTACAGTCAGACAGGTTAACAGACAACAACAGCGAGAGCAGCCGACCTTGAGAAGGATGTCGTTCTCGTTCTTCAGGACGAAGCGTCCTTCTCTGTCGTCTTTGTTCCAGTTCAGCTGAACAACAAGAGGCTTCTCGTCCAGGTCCAGCTGACGCTCTTCTAACACACACACACACACACACACACACACACACACACACACACACACACACACACACACACACACACACACACACACACACACACACACACACACACACACACACACACACACACACACACACACACACACAAGTTCAAATTATTACCATTCCCAACATTACATTGTTAAGATCATTTCTGCCTCTTATCCCCACTCTAAAAGGGACTCACCACCACTGACATGGACCTCATACAGGGAGTATTTTGGCGAGGAGAGCATCCTCATGTCTGGTCTGAACTTCTCGGCTAGCGTCTCGATGACGTCCTGCGTTGTCGCGGTGCTGGACACCCGGATGCACTTGGTGGCAAAGTTACCAGCAACCCGGTCCTGGAAGTAGAACCGCATCACGCCATGAAACTCCAAGTCCTGTTTAAGAGACAGAGTGAGACAGGGAGTCAGTTTGGAAATGGAAACGATAAACAATATCTTTGGGATTAAAGAAGACACTTTATTCATTTCAAGCCACCTGCTTAATGATCCCCTTTGTTTTAACATTGTAAATAAATCCTTTTAGTAGCAGCCCTGTCATGCGAGCTTGTCGGCGTATTCACCAGGGGTCACCTTGACCTCTCCAAGATATCTGAATGAAAATGGGTACCCACGAGTCTCCCCACATGCCCACTTTATGCTAATCCAAGGCAGTTTTTGCATGCAGTATCATTTTCGCCTATTCTATTTAAATCTTTCTACATCCTGGGGCCTCTAAATAGTCTTGTAATTGCATAAATTTAGTATGACTGGAAAGCTGAGACTCTTGTGGATGTAATGAGCCCAATTGTATTAATGTGTGATGATGCTAGTCCCTATAGTAGCCATTTCATTGTAGTGAGCCCATTTTTTGCAGGTGTATGTTGTGACCTCTAGGATAATCACAGCCTCGTGAAACTTTACAACCACAAACTACAGACTGAGGGCTTTCAGAGGACGCATGGCTTTCCCATGTATATTGACAATAAGGGAACAGAAGTGGCATCTAATGGCCAAAAAAAAAGGTAATCGTTACAGAAATCTCCAAATGTCAATAGATGTCCATGACCATGATCACAGCACGAGTTCTTCTATGGTGCTCCTCAGCGTCTTGGAGTCATTATGTCGTATTTCAGGGATTTATGACTTGAATAAATGGTGAAATTCAGTGTAACAAATGGCTTCAACCCAAAAATGGAGCATGTGAATGGGAACTCCCATCGTAATGTCTCATCTCATTTACTTTGAGTCATGTATTCACTAATTAATTGCTTTTTATTTCTGATGCATGACTAGAAAAACTTGACCCACATAGTGTTGACTTTTTACCTACACCTGAACATCTACACCTCCAGAAGAAAAACAAAGTGTTGGAATTGTAAGGGCTCAAGTGCAGTCTTTGTCTCAAGGAAATTCCAATTTCCATTATTATTAAATTATTCCCTAATGACATAATTCTTTACTTCCTGGCCCATAAATAAAGTGTCACCATATATCCTGTTTTAACCTTCTTATCTATTGTATCTGGCTGAGGAAACGGCACACACACACACACACACACACACACACACACACACACACACACACACACACACACACACACACACACACACACACACACACACACACACACACACACACACACACACACACACACACACACACAGCAGTGAGAAAGCAGTAGGTTGAAATAGACACCCGGGTCTATCACTGTATGCGTATGTAAGTGCAAATTTATTGCCTACATGTTGACATTTCCCTCTGCACAAAGTCCACTATAGAACAGGAATGTCTTGAATATATACACATCCAGTCCTGATATAATCGTATGTAACGGTGCTGCTGACACAGCGTGTGTGCACATATGCATTCGTTAAGGTTCAGCCGTGAAACTGGCCTCATATTTCATAGTAACTTCCATTAACACGGTCTTAGAAAGCCTTAGATCTCAGAGAGAGCTTGTAGACATTAAAAACCAAGTATGTGCTCAAACTTAATGGAGGACATAATCTCGCTCTCAGCAAAAAAAAAAGATGTTCTAAAAGCAGGACAGAAATGTTTCTGTACCACCCCGGTGAAGTCGACTAAGAATAAACACAGTAACACGTTACAGCTTAGAAACTTGCACACGCATCTCTACAACAACCTCAATAAAACATGAACACACACACTTTAAATTAGCATTATTCATATTCTATTCTATTGATTGTAGAAAAACAAATCATGACTGTAACTGCTCCTCTGCGGCTTTTCCTAAAGAAAACGGCACCATTTTCTCTTTACGGTCTCTCAGGTTTTATTACATAAAGACTTGCTGTTGTTTATGATGTTACAAGAGGATGTTGTGCCTTAAAAAGCTGCAGGAAAACCCTGACTGTGGTTCTTCTACAGCGTGGGTATCTTTCCTGTCAAGGCGCCAACAAGGCAATTTGAATTTTAAAGAGAGGCCTTGCTGCCAACATCACAGCCGAGTAGACAACTGGCCAAACGACTTCTAAGGTGACAGATCCAATGAGTGTGTGTGTGTGTGTGTGTGTGTGTGTGTGTGTGTGTGTGTGTGTGTGTGTGTAGGGTGATTTGAAAGGTTTGAACTCATTCTACACGGTTAAAGTCTGTTTGTAGCCTCCCTCTCACATATATTCACACAAACAGATTCATAAATGTGGACAGAAAGACGAAGAAAGAATATAGGGAGTAAAGTGCTGATGCCAATGTTTTTCCTTTACATGAAAGACAAAACTTTCTTCTCTCTTCATCTCTCACCCGCTACGTCCCCCTTTTATCCCCCACGTTCGATAGAGACACAGCCAGGCAGAGTGGAAACCCAGAGCATAGTTTCGATAGGCAAGGGTGGAGCGAGGAATGCGTGTTGTGATTTACTGCTGGAATGTGGGTCATTGAGGGTTGCCGTTGTCAAGCTTGCGTAACCGTTGGTAACTGTTACTGTGGAGACACTTGGGTTCAAACAAAGCCCAGCTAAGAGCCTGCAGAGGATCATCAACACACTGCCCAGTACAACCACAGCCTGCCACTGGGAATAGACAAGCACAACCATGTGCAGTTCAAGTCCAGTGCTACTCCCCCGTTTCCCCAGGAGATGGTTCAGTCCGACAGGTTATGGTGCACAGACACGCCCATGTTCAAGGCGATGGTACAGTCTTAATGTACAAGCTTATATTTGCAGACTATGGCTAACTCTTGAAACTCCCCACCTCAGTGTTGTGCTCCAGTCCTACACTCCTATCCCAACAGAAAAAAGGGACAGTCCAACATTTTGATTTCTACCTAAAAAGGTAGGTAACCAAACACACTCAAAAATAAATGATATCATTTCTTTATACACAAAGCAATCCATGTATATTCTCAGTTGTTGTATAGTGTATGTATACTATGTACAGTTGTCAGCCTATTGCTTATTTGTTCCAGGTTGGGTGAATCGTGTAGTCTTTTAAGTAGTACGGATAGTTTACAGATTAGAAACAGATTAAACATTAACTACAACAACCACTGCAAAGAGGACTCCAGGACCTATTTGGATGAATGCCACACAGACAAAACTTAATACCAAATGTGATTAGGAATGATGCGACTTGTCTTAAAAGCTCAAGAACGCACTGAGTAGTACATAAGGTGGTGGGGTTTGCACAAGCAAGAGTAAGGGACTTTCTTCTTAGATTAATTTCACGATTTAATAGTGAAAAAACCTTTATTTTTCCCTTGTAAAAAAAGGAAAGGGATAAATTCCCCTTATAAAGGGCTCAAGCCTGACCTCGGACACCGTGTTTAGCTTGTTTACTTAAAGCTTATTTGAGCATGTCTCCTAAATGCTCTAAATTGCGAAATGTTCAAATGTGACGGGGCAGAAACAGGAGCAAACCGTTCAGTTCATCCTTTCTGCAGCTTCATTCTAATAATCCCTAACAGCCTCTCGCAAACAGCAGGAAGTGCTAAAGCAGCAGTATGTCACCAAACACAACAGCCGCCCGGATAAGACCTGCTACACGCTGTCTGTCAAACACACACACACACACACACATTACCAGTCAAGTCGAGGCACTTTAGTGTATGTGCACTATTCCTTGATGTGCCAGGCAGAGGCATCAGCGAAGGAAATCACACACACACACACTTTAGCGATACCTGTGACTAAACTTGTGAGACAGGACTATTTATGACCAACACACACACACACACACACACACACACACAAAAAGGGCAACGTTGTAGATAGCTGTTATCATGCGAGATAAAACCTGATGGAAAACAGGGAGGGAGAGTGTGTACGTTCAAACTGGGTGACACACTGTATATATTAGCGATAAACCAATTACTCGATATATCTGCTAATGAAGTCTTTTTTTTTTATCTAAAGATGGTATACAGTTAATATAAATACTAAATAACTGGATCCCACATCAGTTCATCCTTACGTCCCACATTCCCTTTTATGGTCACAGAAACCCTTTCATGTAGCACATGCCATCTCTGTTACACAAAAACAGCCCATCCGTTAAAGTGCATGTGTGTGAAACTCACGCTGCACGCTGCACGAGATAACCCCGACTTCAAAAATCCACCCATCGTGTGCTCTCTGCCTAACACCTCAGAGTCTAAGGTCAGCCGGGAGAGAGGTCGAAGGTCACGTCTGTGTTCGTATGAGAAAGTGAGTGGACTTCACTCTCTGGCTGTAAAAAGCAGATCCACCTGGTGCCTGTCTCTCTCGTGTGTGTGTGTGTGTGTGTGTGTGTGTGTGTGTGTGTGTGTGTGTGTGTGGTGAATTAAACTTTGAGAGGAATTTAGTTTTCCCGTTTGTAAACCATGAAAATAATGTGAGACCGGATTGGATTTGAGGTTTTAAAACAACAACATTTGAAATGGTAACTCCACACCTCGTAACAGTGGAGCGATGGTGTGTGAATAAACACAGGAAGGAACTTGAAACAGTTTTCACCTAGCATTAAGAAACTGTCAAATAAATCACTTTGGTGATATAGTCCACTTCATAAAACATGCACAGTAACTTTATTACACTTGAGTAATATGTATGCGTTCATGTAATACATATACAAGGATGGGAAATATGACTATATACACGAGGAGGTGATGTACTTCTCACATTGGATCTGGATCTGTCAGGTATTTAATAACTGGATAAGCCAAAGAAAAGACGTCTGGTTATTTTAACCATGAGTAGTTTCTCAATAAGAAAAGGTAATCTATCACGATTTATATACATCAACTTGATATAACATATACACGGTGTGACTTTATTCATACCGCCCACCTTAAACTGCAATATATCACTTTAAAACAGAAGCTGTAGAAGCAGAAGTGTGTCGAGTCCAGGCATCCATGTCAAACCACAGCGCGTAAAAAAGCTCGGAGAAGTAACATTAGGATCTAAATGCTACTGAATACTTCCCAAGCAGAAAAACAATAGGTGCGTTTCCATCCTCCTAAATGTGCATTTTCTTTTGCAGATTTTCTTGAAATTCGATTCAAATCTGCGACGCATTTAGATAAAACTGGCTAACGTTTGTCCAACTGCACCACTTTCACCGACTGACACACTTTCTATGTTTGGCTGAAATCTCTCTTTAACCGAACAACAACTAAATTCTGCTGATTTCATTTAACCTCGATAGAATCACCTTTAGAAGAAACCCTGCTTGTAGCCCACTTGACCTCTTACAGTTATCGCTTCACAGTTATCGGTCACCATCTCCACGCTCCCCATCGTGTCTCACTCACTCTGTTATCTTCCACATCTTCTTTTCACTCTCCGTCTTACGGAGCAGCAAGCCTCCAAAGCTGTTTATGAACCCACACACACACACACACACACACACACACACACACACACACACACACACACGCACACACGCACCTTGGGTATATTTGTATGTATGAGGGAGTGCAGGGTAGGGGGTTATCAGGTGTTCAGGAAAATAACCAGAGCTCCATTTCTGAGCACGTAAACTACTTTTGGCCTCCAGTACGACGCTTCTGTGCTGAGACGGAGCATCGCTGCACGTCCGAGTGAATTCTGCTACAAAAGTAAGAGACTATTTAGCATACGGTGTACACTATTCACTACAATAACTCAAAAGACTTTCATTACTGTGGCGGCACAAGTCTACTGGAGGCAAACACTAAGATCTAGATGCAAAACACATTCATTTATATCAAGAATACAAACTTTCTCAATGAAGTTATGTTGCTAAAACACAATAAAATGTGCAATAACAAATATCTCCATGTTTAATTCTGATGCTGTTTTAGATGCATGTGCAGAGCCTGAATAGCCGGCTGTAATGAAATCAATTTGGATTACTGCTGTGGTTACAGATTTAATAATACTGTATTTACGCTCCTGAAACGTATAGTATAAAATGCTCCTCATATACAAGTATTATGTAGCCCTGCTCTGACAAACACTTTGTTTTGCATTTATTGGACAGTAGATGTTATAAAGATGTACAGGAAATGAAGGGATAGAGAGACATGCAACAAAGATCCCCAGCTGGACTCCAACCTTGGCCTCTAGGACGCTCCCCAACGAACGATCACTTTAAACTCAAATGTAACCTTGTTAGACCCTGAAGGCCTCAACATTTCATTCTGCTGTCCAAGTGTTAGCAGTTGATCACCATTAGTTTCCACACGGGCTACTTTTTGCAGGAAAGCTTGCACGAGTTGTTTCTCTTTACACGTCTGCAACAGTAAGCGGTGGCTCCTTTCTGCAGACTTCAAGTTTTCTAAAAGAGAAACTTAATTGAGTGGGGATAATGCTCACTGGGATGTGACAGGAATGCAATATGAAGACAATTAAAAGGCAGTAAAATGTTTCCTATTACATAGTCGTGGCCCACTAGTCTTGGATAAAGCACCAATTTCAGAGTTAGTGGTCTCACTCTTAAAACACAAAGAATGGACACCTTTCGGCAGTAAATTGTAAATACAACTTATCACTATGCTTAAGTGACGCATTGCTGCCTCACAACACCAGTAATTCTGAGCAATATGTGGCCCAGTTTAAAGCTAAGCTGCTGTTTTACTGGATGCCAAAACCTCAGCTTTATTTCTCGCACTTTAAGTGTAAACACCCAAGTTTCTTTTCCAACATCGTGATTTCTCTTGCACCGATGCTGCAGCTCTGTGTTAAATTAAAAGACAAATACTGGCAAACCCAAAAAGAAAAAAGGTTAAACCCTAGTTTCCATGGAGACACTGGATACTTGAAATTTTTATTTCATGTTTTGGCTATGAAAAGATGAATTTAAAGAGAAGGGAGGAGAGGGGCTTTCTGGATGATGGCTGTTTGAAATTGAGAATAGATTCCAGCTGCCGTGCGTCATCTTAGTCTCCTCCACACACACACACACACACGAGAACATGAGCCTAATAAAATGAACCGAGTTCCTGAGACAATATTGTTGCAGCCCCACCTGCAGTAACATGGGGGGATTCCTCCCTAAGCCCGTGTCTAAGGTCAGCTGGACCCAGGTTTTCACTCAGCTGTGTGCAGGGGAAACTCATCCCACATCAGATCCCAGCAGAGGCATATCAAAGACATCATACACACCACAAAGAAAGCAGAGGAGGAGGAGGAGAAGAATCCCATCACATGAAGCAGGAGAAATACTTTACCTCTTGCTTTAAATAGCCAAAAGGATGCCAGGCTTACAGCACATTATCCACGCGATCAAATATCTCGGTGGAAGCAGATGTATCATCAGAAACTCAAGTCCACCTCTTTCATACTTTGTGATTCAGATGTTTAAAAGGTTGATAGCAAGGCCTTAAGCTAAGCAAAAAGTTTAAAACAAAAGCTATTAAAGTGTGGAAATGTAGTTCAGTCTGTATCTACAGATGTCACATTTAAAGACAGCATGAACGTTCTGCTCAAATATTGTATTCATAAGGGAAAAGAAGAACATTTACAACAGGATGTAAATGATCATGACATGCTAGTGTTTCAGTAAAATCAGACGGGATGCAGTTTGAGGTCGAAACTCTGTTCTGCTTTCATCTAAGAACGAACACGCTGTGCACAAACGAGAAGAACTACTGTGTGATGAAGTTCAAGGCATTTTATGCAAATGCTGATCTTGAAAAGACCTTGAATTTAACAAGACTTTTCAAATGTTTGCTTCAGATATCCTGAGCTTCCATTGTAGCAACAGTTTTGCGTTTAACAGCAGTACAGCCATAAGGATGCATTGGTCAGATGTGACAGATCCACATTTAATGGCACCAACATGTTAACTTAAATAAAAAGTAGACCAATCAGGCAGTTGGTATGAGCAAATATTGGATATTGGAATTAATATCAGTAAAGAAAAAGTCAAAATCAGTACATTCCTCATTATTGACAATGCTTTTCAACAGTTAATAATAATTAGCCTGGACATTTGGAAACATTGAAAATTATAACCTCATAATTCAATCTCTTCAACTGCTGGACTGGATCGTGGGCTACAAGATGTGAAATGTTTTTATGTAATGAATCACTAAACAACCTTTCTAACCGTGAAACCTACCATCATCCTATAGTCCACACAGACTTTACCAAATAAAGAAGACAAATATTGAAATATTTTAACCAAGCAGTCTTAAAGTTAGTACCGAATATGACGACAGCACCAATCTGGACTGTTCCACTGAATGTCCTGCAGAACAACAACAACCTGAACCACCATGAAAAACAAAGGGCGGCAGCGGAGGCCTGTTGTCGTGAATGAATGAATTGAGTAAATGCACATCTCGTCTGTGGCTGCAAAGAAAAGCCTCTTTGTTTCAGGTGAGTTTCTGCTTCGGTATCGAGCTGTCCAGCCTCCACCCCCCCTTCCATCCAGCTCACCCCGTCACCCTGACAGAGTAAAGCATTGTGGGAAGGTATAAATCGTCTGGACCCGGGGTTTACGCCTGGCCACAAATCAGACCCGCTCGCTGCCTCAACGCCTGCATAAGCAACACACAAGGATCAAGGCTGGCAGGTAACTGCATGGAAGGAAATCATTGTGTGCAAGTGGGTGTGAGGTAACTGCCCGCCACAAGGCCGTTAAGAGCTGATGAGTTTGTGTCCTGTCATTCATTCGCACACACACACAGTAAACCCCAGAGGTGATGCGAGACATGATGTATAGCCGACATGGCTAGACACACCTTGTCTCCTGGTTATTATCACCTGCAAATGTGACCATTCTGAAGTAGGTACGTTTATAGTTCACTTTTGAGGGAGTTTATTGAAATTACGGTCGAGTAGTGGCAGCATTAGCTATCGAGACAACACTAGCGCCACGTGCTGACTCCAGGCTACGTGAAGGAGCTGATGGACGCCATCGTGCTAACAGAACATTTACAGGATTACACTCTATGTGACCGTCACCCAGCTACTGATGGGAACTTTATCTATTTTTGAGATGGACACAAACAACTCTGTTAATCAGTGGATTAAATAGAGGCCAAATTCTGCTGGTCATTACAGAGCAGCCATTGTTCTCCAATGAACATCCCTAGTTCAACTCAAAGTCAAGACACAAAAACAACACAGCATGGTTCTGCTATTTCAAGCTGGATGTACAGAAATTCAGAATGTACTGGAGCCTTCAAAGGTCTTTGTTCGCAAAAAATGTGAGTAATTCATAGATGCAGTTAGGATATAAGATTGTCATGCCATGTAAATATAGAGATCACTATTTGAGATTACACCGTACTTTCATTTCCTTTTGGCATTACATTGGTCAAATCTAAATATAGTTGAATGTTGGTCATTGGTAAATGCAAACCAAAAGTATCAGCAAAGTATCAGCTGTGGCAAAGTCCCATCGGTTTAACCTCTGGTGGAAACGTTCAAAGCGAGAGTCAGAAACTAGCTGGATGATGAGAGGAAGCATTCACTTCTGCTCCATTTACTGATATTTTCGCTCTCATTCTCAGTAACTATAAAAGAAGAGAGGGAGAGAGAGAGGGGGAGAGAGGGGGAGAGAGAGCGAGAGAGAGCGAGAGAGAGCGAGAGAGAGCGAGAGAGAGCGAGAGAGAGCGAGAGAGAGCGAGAGAGGGAGAGAGGGAGAGAGGGAGAGAGAGACAGAGACAGAGAGAGAGACAGAGACAGAGAGAGAGACAGAGAGAGAGAGAGAGGGAGCGAGAGCGAGAGAGAGACAGAGAGAGAGACAGAGACAGAGACAGAGAGAGAGCGAGAGAGGGAGAGCGAGAGCGAGAGAGGGAGAGCGAGAGAGGGAGAGAGGGAGAGAGGGAGAGAGGGAGCGAGAGCGAGAGAGAGACAGAGAGAGAGACAGAGACAGAGACAGAGACAGAGAGAGAGCGAGAGAGGGAGAGCGAGAGAGGGAGAGAGGGAGAGCGAGAGAGGGAGAGAGGGAGAGAGGGAGAGAGAAAATAGAGACTTCAGAAAAAGCCAGAAAGGTCACACATGCTTCTGGGCATGTTTGTGTGCATCTGTGTGTGTGTGTGTACAAGAAAGATCAATAACAGTCTGCAGTGGTTTACAGCGGGGGCTGGTTAAACACGGCACCTTGTGATCAGGGCTATGGAGTTACACACAACACACATGCGTGTACACACGAACGTGAGCACAACTGTGACCTTACCAGCCGTTTTTCAAGGTCCCAACGTGCAGAGAATAGAAAAGCACTCTTTAGGAGGGCAGTGTGCACACATGCACTAACACACACACACACACAAAACACAGTCGGGATGAGGCGTTGAATTATGCAGGTCCACCCACATCGCTCTCTTTCTCTCACGCAGCCTTGGAGTGACTTTGGTGCAACCGGGGGAGGAAGTAGTGACAAACTATGAAACTGACCAACTGACCAACAGTAAACTCATCTGACATCAGGATGTGTGACACGTCCAGTCTCTTTTGATTACCTGCTGTATATGCAAGGCCTCAACAGTGACTAACTGCAGTGTAATGTAGCCTTTAAAGTCCCATTCACACGGGAACGGTATTATCTGGGGTCCTCTTAACATTTTTAATAACCACAGAGGTCGTCTGCGTGCTTGATCCTTTGTGAATCTGCAAAGCAAACATTTCACCGCAAATTAGCTTAAATACGGAGGTCATCTGATAATATTAGTCCCGTGTGAATGTGCATCTCAGTAAAAATGGGTCCTACTTCTGTGTTTGTATCTCACTCTTTGAGGTTAAGAGTGATTAAGGCTGCAGTGGAAATTGTTGACGAGAGCTTTGATAGCATATTTGTACCAATTCTGCTAAATCATTTAGCTGCTCAGCATTGGGACCAATTTGGAGAGGGTGCTAATCTCAAATCAGTAAAATCAGCAAGATCACAGTCTTTGCAAAATCTTAAAGGGTTGTGACTAAAAACATTGTCAAACTTTAGTCTTTCAAAGTCTTTCCAAAGTCTTGGGGTTAAACTAAAGTACGAATCATGCGGCACCAATGGGTGCTTGTCCACAAACAGCTGACACTCCCGTGAACAGTCGCCACCAAAGGAACCCAACACCGACAAGCTACTGAACGCTGCTATGGCAACCACTTCACAGCTGGGTGTCATGTTGCCATGGCGCTGGTAGACAGGCCATGCCCAGTTCTCAGGTGACAGGTGGACAAACAAAGAGGAGGCAGCGAAATGTGCTGCTGCGGCAGAAACTGGCCCGAGTGTGACACATAAAACAAGCAACTAAAACCAAACTAACCAAAGAAGCTTCTGAATAAATGTTTCTTCTATAACATATTGTTTTGCCAGAAATGTACAGTATGGTATAAAAGATAAAAAAAAGGTCCAGTAATTCCATTGTTTTTGTATTAAACAAAACCGATACACACAAAGATCCACCCACCAACCCAGACGGCCTTAATGCTCAGTTAGGCACATTATTTAAAGTACAGTAACTTTACTCTAAACATACAGTATGATATCAATTAGACAGACAAGTATAAGAACCAAGTAAGACACTAGACCAGACAGGCGATTCCCATCAGGAGGCAACTCGTCACATCCTTTAACGAGATGGTGATGTAGGAGATCTCCAGGCAAGAAGTATTCCACAAAAGAGTATTAAAAGGTAATATTGTCCTCGTCTTTAGTGCTATAATGAGTAATAATAATAATACTAATACTGGAAAACATTTTAATTATTAGCCTCTCTGGGATATAATAAAGTACGCATGGCAGACTGCAAAGTCATTCCCCCTGCTTCTAGCTGAACTGAATCTCACAACCCCCCGATGATAAAGATTCGATCTGAACGGGGATCTGAAAGTAACTGGCTTATCACACTCTCCTCACTGATGAGTTTCAAAGCATTTCCTCAATGTGTGGACACAATGCATAGGTCTCCCTATAGTGTGCCCTATTAGGAGTATAAGTATGAAAGTCATGAACACTGTGGACAGCACTTAAGCAACAAACAACGGACCGAGACTGACTCACATGTAACAGTTCTCACAGGTTGTATTACTTAAGCAAAGGAAAGGGTTGATTATTTTCCTTCATCTGTTGGTTAATTGATTAGTTGTCAGAAAAACAAGCAAATTGAAAACATCCCTTCACCAAAACTCAAAGATATTCAAATTATAAGATATAAAACACATTTAATAAGCTGGTTTTTCTTGATAAATGATAAAAGCAACACATTGATTACTATTAAAATGAATGTGGAGGCAGTTCTGTACGGATACCTAAATGCCACTAAACCTAGGAACGTTTCAAACAAGTGTGTTCTTTAAAACAACGACTGTAGCTACAAAATAACTACGTAGTGTTTACAAGGTCTGAACATTTATCTGAAGCCTGTCATCATTATGTCTGTGGCAGATTTCTAACTGGCATTAGAAAAGCCTTGAAATGTCTTGCCGAAAGTTGCAGACATGCTGAAACTGATGCAACTGATGCCACAAGTATTCAAATTAGCAGATGACATCAACTGGCCTTCACCAGAAACCCAGTTCAAAGCCCTGGACTGAGCTTTATTCCCCATATTTGCAGGATTTACTGCACCAGGACATTGCAGCAATCCGTTGCAGAAAAGTTTCAAATTCTTTCCGCAGGTTGGTTAAATAAATTGCCTGGTATCAATAGTGCCATGTGGTTCATTTGCATCAGGCTCTGCCTCCTTAGACAAACAGCTGACCAGGAGAAGTAGCTTGGACTGCAGCCTCTCCCTTTCAACATACCAACACACACTCAGGCCACATATAACAACATCGACACAGACCTGCATATTAATGCAAAGCGCATGCTGGTCTTGCTTCAGCGATGACAGCCCCGGTCACACATCACCACTGTCCGACTGCACTGTGTGCATTTTATTAGTGTAAATGTGCGAGTGGTCTGTGTCTGAGTGTGTGTCAAAGCCATTCTTATGAAACTGGTTGGACAGCTCAGATCAACAAATATGAGCGGGTGGAGCAGCGTGCAGGGAAGTCCCCGACACACTGAGGTCACTCACACAGTATTATTGTCTTTTTCTGCTCAAATTCTCCAGCAAGGCGGGTGGGGCAGAGCTGAGACAGGACGAGGTGCAGCTCCATCGGGGGGTCTTCTAACAACCAGCAGATGAGAGGAGTGGAGGACAAACACACAGGCCTCTTTGAAAGAGTTGGTATGTAACTTTGGATGTGTATATTGGTTTTGAATGACCGTCATGTATTTGTACTGCTTTTGCAAACGTGGGAATTATATAAACTCTGCAATCATTAGACTAGAAGAATTAAGGGTCCAGATTGCATGGACGAAATGTTAAAATACACTTATCTGATAAGACACTAAACCTTAAGCGCTTGTTTGGGAAAATGCCATGATAGCCAACACTAGCTTGAAAGTTTAAGCAGCATTAGTTGATTTCTGTGGACACTTAGAAACAGCAGAGCAAACTGTTAATACTTTGACGGATTATTCCCCCATCACGGACTCTCTCAAGAGCACAGAAATAATTCATATAATTACATTTCTTAAGCTTTCTGGTCATTTCACGGGCGAGGATGTTGATGTGAACACAATTCAGCTCCGTCAAACTCCTTATTTCCAAAGAAATCATGAGAAAATGAAGTCCAGTTGAGGCCATCTGCACTAATTGTTGTCACACATTTGTTATGCGGATACTTTTCACAGACCAGCAACGCCAAACCAGCAAACATTTCAACACAAAGCGTCCAACATTTTGTGGTCACGGTCTTAAAAGTTGTGGAATGTCACTCGTGTGATGTGTTGTCGTTTATCACAGCTGTGTGCGTAGTCTGTGCTTATTTGCGGAGGGCTTGTTATGCCGGTAATTAAGTTAAACTCATCAAAACATATAACACACCCTAAGGAAGTTTCTCACAACACAATGCAACCCATTGAAACATCGGGTCATCACAAAGTTCTGATTGTGACATGTGATTGCAGTTCCACTCTTTTGGTTGACTTGTAAAAAGGTCTCAAATACAGACACACTGAGGTCAGGTGATATGTTACTCGCATGAAGTTAAAAAAATCTAATCATCTTTCTTTGTGTTTTGTCAAATGTCCGTATCTGGACTGTAGCTAGGCATTCAAAGTGTTTTAAAAATGTCTTGATGGATCATGATGGACCAGCTGAAATACTTTAATAAACTTCATTAACAAAATAAGTGCATGAACGTAGAACTGCAAAGGGTATATTTATTGTCTTACATCTTAAATGTGGACTTTTGGGGATTTTAGTTGCAACCCAAATCGATTATTTTGGTTGCAGCCCTTCTGCCGCCTCCCTCTGACCACACGCCAACACGTGGCTGAACAATAGTTTTTACTCCCCATTACTCCCAGTCATGACATGCTTTCCCTCCTTATGGGCCACGACTTAGACATTGATCTGCTGCAAAGCACCATGGGAGCTGGTAGCGAGCGGCGCTAAACACTCGCAGTCATTGGTCCCTGATTGCTGTCTGATCCTGTAAGGTCAACAGGGGGTTACCTCCCGTGTGATTGGCCCGCAGGGAGACGAGCTGTCTCTGACTGACGGGTAGGAGAGCATATCATCTGGTTGAGAGGGCAACACAAACCAATGGAGGCCCGGAGGAGAGGGGAAAAGGGGCAAGGCGGGGAAGAGGTGAGCCGGGCCTCTGAGGGGATTAACTCGGTCTGACAGGCTGGCAGGGACAAACGCACACACGCATACACACACAGCTTTTAGGGCGGGCTGCTCTGCTGAGCACACACAATACACTGCTTGTTTTAGAACAAGAGGAAAGAGAGAAAAGATAGATAAGAGAGAGGCCAAATCACAGAGAAGGAATGTGTTTGACAGAGGGAGAGAGGGCAAAGAGAGAGTGAGATTATGAACCACAGGTGCTTCCATGGAGCGAGAAACTCCCGCTGTGGCCCTAATCTAAATTCCATGACTTTCCCAATTATCCTTCTCTTCTGGTTTTACTAAAAAAGGAGTGAAACGTCTGGTGGACTCCACCCAAGTCTCCTGCAATAAATGTTTGGAAACTATCTGAAAAATACATTTATTTCAGTTTGTAAAATTCCCCTTACATTCCCCAATTTCCACAGAGAGTCGTTCCTCTTATTACCTTCCACGTCTGGAATGCACCACTCAAAACTACATGTGCATTCCAGGAATTCCTCAACCAGCAGGATCCCTGAAACTATGACATATTACCCATTTGGATCCTCACACAGCTCTGTACTTACACACACACACACACACACACACACACACACACTGCTGATGTGTTATTCTGGACTGCTTAGGGAGGCTTCTTTAAGAAATGCTTTACATATATCGATCAGAGTTCGGCGCCCCATCTGGGGAAATTAACTGCCTCCAAAAGTAGAGTAAGGTTTCTGCACGATTGACCACGTTTGATTTAAGGCTTAAAGAACCTGTAATTAATTGATTGATTAATTTTGCAACCTAAACAAATGTGTAAATAAAATACTGTGGAATGTAACTGGGATGGCTTCTCATTGGAAACTCTGCACAACGTATTCGTCAGTCGATTATACCCGTGTGTTATTATATGGTACTTTATGGGATTTACTGTTGCCGTTTTGCTTTAGCCGCCTTCTCAATCTTGTGTTGTTTTCTCTGATCTCTGCGTCTCAATACGCAGTAACTAAAGTAGGTAATGTTGGGCTTGATGGCACATGCTGAAAAATGAAAACTACCTGTAATTAGTTGTGTATTTGCCTCATAACAGCCGGCTCTTGCTGCAACAGCTTTCACACTAAAGCAAGCCTCATCACTTCATGCCCAGAAGCAGAAGCTCCAGTCAAAACACTTCACCAAAGGCTGCAAGTATTATCATTTTCCTAACATTTTGGTCAATAACCTTTCTATCCATTCCTTGATTTTTGACTTCTTTAAGGACATTAAATTATTGTGAACATTTCTGTCTTGTTTCACACATATAACTAGGGATGGGACGACATAGGAGTTTATGGCGGATCACGAATCAAAAATGTAATTATAGGGATAATTGTGAATATTATCATGGTAGAGAAGTAAATGAGGAATTAGCCTCTCACGTATGTATGTTATGATTAGTGCCGTTTCAAGAGTTTTAAGCATATTTTGATGATTATCTGATGTGAATTACTTTGGCCAGGATATCATCAAATCATCCCCGGCCGATCCATAACCTCCCTGCAGCCTAAATCCCTCTACAGGAGGCCGAACATGCTGAAAATAAACAGCGGTGATAAATATCCTGGCTGTCCACTGTGACCCCCATCCTTCTTTTTAACGGGCAGCAGCCAATAGACCGAGGCCAGCTGCATTAATTACAGTTGGTACAGTGAGCGGTGCGGCTGGAAAAAGATCAGATACTGAACGGGAGAATTCAGACTCCAACAGCGAGTGGATTATGATTTCAAAATGTGAATTTATGAATAAAGAACAGCACCGTATCATAGAAGCTGTCAAGCTGGAGGAACAAAGTGCATCACAGCACCAGTGCCGACTGAGTGAATATGAATATATACCCAACCGGTGGGAAACACTGAATTTAAACTTTAGACAGCAAGGTTACTCATCCAATCACGTCAGTCCGTCCGTCTGTCTGTGCATTTATGTGTGTGCTTGTACACGCATGTGTGTGTGTGTGTGTGTGAGAGATGGGCCATAACTCTGCTGGACAGGCTATAAGACTTGTGGTCGTGATCTCTTGCCCTGCTTCGTAATGAACAGCTGTGGAGCGATTACTCTCACACATGCACAACACATACCATAAGGCCATGAAACGTGACATGCAACACATGTAAAAGCTTCAACTGGTCGGGCTGATGGGCAAACACTTGTGGAAATGGACTCTCGGACACATGCAGAGAACAAATTATCTCAAGTCTACAGAGAGTCCGGAGGCGGGGACTGCAGCCCTGATACTGGAGCTGGCGTCTACAAGGTCAAATTACGAGATAATACAATAATAACGAGACCAGATTAAGCACTAAGATTAACATAATATATAACTATCCTGTCTTCTCAAGACCACTGAGCTGATGTCTGATAGTGTACAGGGGGCCTTAGCTTTAGTGGGTTCCTCCACATCTAGAAACTGCAACACCTTTGACAAAGACGCATAATTTAGCTTTTAGCTGACACAGTCTACCCACCCACCTGCTCCTCCAAGTGCAGCACACTGAGCACATTACCAAATCCTGTTTACTTCAAGTCCAGAGCTGCATCACAAAACATCCAACCATGACGCCAGCGAATGACGGCCTCGTTGACCTTTATTAGGAATACCTTCAACCACAACTATCATCAATACTGCAGACTAAAACACTTCTATTACAAGACTCAACTACAGAAATCTGTGTGTGTGTGTGTGTGTGTAAGAGAGAGAGAGGCCTCTTTTGGTGAGCTCATCACGGCTAAAAGCGTTACCATGGTGACGCAGCCAGCTAGCTGCCACATGACATGATGAGAGAGACAGAAAGAGGGAGGGGGGGGGGGCATGGCCGATGAACACACAGAGGGACAATGCAAACAGATATAAATGCACAGAGTGACCAGCTATACTGTGTGTGTGTGTGGTATTGTAGTTGTGGCCAGCAAATCTGTTAACTGGGCCTCGACTGTGCTGCAGCCAAACATGCTGCCACTATCACCAGCTGCAGCACACACACACACACACCAGAGCGGCACTGACCTTTTAATCAAAGTCAAATACCAGGCCAGTCATCAGGTCTTTTCCCTCAGTAGTCAGTGTTATTTCTTAGTTGTACACAGTTTCTGTTAAATTGATCTCCTGTCGTGCCATTTCTCAAAAGAGCAATATTCACAGACAAACAGCACAATATGGTTTACTTTATTTCTTAGCATATTGAATAAAAAGTCATCTTTGCACCTATGTGCACATGTAGGATAATAGGTGTGTAAGATGTAAGAGATGTGACGATATCTTCCATTTAGTTAGTCAATTAACCGATTAGTTAAAACACTTTCTTCAAGCAAAAATACAAAATATTTGATTCCAGCTTCTCAAAATGTGAAGATGTTCTGCTTTCTCTTGACGTGCATCATAACAAACTGTTTTGTGAAGTTGGTCAGACAAAAGAAAGACATTCAAAGATTTTCCCATAACGTTTATACTGAGGTATCTATCCCCTTGCAGTTGTGGGCAACGCTGCAAATCAATGTTCAGGTTGGCTTTATGTCAATATTATATTTTCATATGACTTTTTCACCAAAGTGATGAAGAACCTTGATGGTCAGGTATAAAAGCTGACATTGCCGTCTTGCTAGTTTATCCTCTATAAAATCATTTATCATGGTACAAGATTTTATCCATAAAATATCAAATCTCCTGCACACTGTCAACACGTTCAGCCAGGCAGGCGACAAAAGGCACATAACATATTCACACTTTAAAAAGGCTACCAATCGAAGGGATTCATTTTCCAAAAGTTGAACACAGAAAACAAGATACCTGGGAAGAGGCGAGGAATATAAAGGTTTTTAGGAGGTAAAGCTCCAGGGACATACGTTAAGCTTAAAGATGATCATCTATGGGCAGCGCCAATAAATCAAAACGAGAACAAAAGACAAATCCATGTCAATAAATAGGGTGATGCACAAAAACATCTGTCTTGGTGCACTAACAATAACTTCATTTCCACTGGTGATACATGTTACTCTGGAATTAGCTGGTAAAATAAATCTGATCACGCATCACTCTGAAAACAACCCAGTCATTCTACCAACACCACAGGAAACCCACTATCTTCACACAACACACACTTCCTGTCGGCTTCCTGCTTCCTGTGCAACAAGGAAAAGGAGGGAGTGGCCGCTGATGTCACGGCGAGTCTGCTTCCATGCTGCATTCACGTCCCAAAGGAAAGAAAGTGGACACAAGCTTCCTGCTAGTAAATACCTTTCACCTCACATTCAGCCAGTGGGGGCTATCCAAAATGTTCATTTTGTGTGAAAGGTAACTGCTGTGTTTCTGGTTTATCACATCATATGAAGAGAAATAATTGCATCCATTGTCCGATATTCTACCGTTTTGTTTCCTCATATGGATCAAAATAACACAATACAATAATACAGTACCGCTGCACTACTGGGTCTTTCCACCCCCTTTGTTCCAGTCTTTCCCCCTCCCTGGGCCACAGTGAGGATGCTAAAATAGATATGTCACAGTATATCAACACATTGTCATCCTATACAGCTGCGCAATACATAGTGGAGCTGGGGAATATATTGAGAGCCATACGAAGACATACTAATTGTATTTTAGTCTCACACACACACACACACACACACACTTTTCCACCGTAGTCGGTTCTGCTGCTAAAAGAGACATTCTTTCAAAAGCAGCATTCCTGAATCTTAAATTCAGTCTTTCCAGTGTATGAATAGTCCATCAAACGAAGAACAAAGACATGCAAGATCTTCCTCCACGCCTACTTCGCCTGTTGTGCCGCACAGTCATGTGCACGGAAATTATATGAGCTGTTACACTTTTGCCACACCATTCAGTAACAGGCATAGCCGGCTTTCAGTGTCATTGCTGTGTCATCTGGAGGTTTCAGGGAGACACATTCAAGACGGCTTTGGACAAAAGCATCAGCTGAATGAACTGTAAAACTAGGCCAAGTAACAAGAAGAGAGAAACCAACAAGTGAATGATTATCAAAAGTTGTGAATCTATAAATCATTAACATAAGGTTAAACATCAAGACAGTGTACAATTAAATACAAGATGTCTGGGTTTTTACCTGAGCAGACTTGATAAAAAAGAAAATATCTGTCGTACTGTGTTAACCTTGTTGTCTTCCAAGCATAGACGTTTAACGGTGGCCAACTGGAAGGAAAACTATGTAACAGGACGAACAATTTGCTTGAATTTCGTGCTCTGCTGCAACTTAAAAGCTCTATAAAGTCTATTTAAGGCATTTGTTCTTTTAAAAGTCTTGAATTTAGATCTAATACTTTTTCTTTGTCTGCTGCTGCAGACGCCGCGCTGAGAGATCCTCTACGTTGAGATCTACCGGCTGGCATGCAATCAAGCCACAGTGTGAACGTAGGCAAAGTTAATAACTTAATGTATAATAATATTTGGCAGCCTACAGAGATTTTGAGACGTGGAGTAGACCTCGTTTCCAGAGAACTGGACGGACAAAAAAGCTGCTGTCCCCGTTTTAAACCATAAGCCTCTCTTGAGTTGCTCCGTGAAAATATTCCTTAGGTCAGCACTCATGAATAGTGCAGGAAATGTCTTACCTGCATCACGCAAATGAAAAGGTACAGTTCAACGGATCTGGTTTTTGCCTAAAGTCAGACCTATCCTGACAGGTTTACATGATTCATATCAAAAAGGAAAATCTCACTTATGTGCAGGGAGTTCCCTCATCATTTAACTATAACTCTAAACTGCCCCGGCCAAGGGAAAGATCAACATTATATACATCAGACCTGCCGTATTAACGACAACGTTACATGTAATTACTGGCTTAAATAGCACTACCTGTTAATTACAACACTGTCACAGACACTTCCGGGCTTAATTGTATCGCTGCATACACACTGCCTGAGTGCAGTGAATCATGATGCTGAAAGTAGTTTTGTATGGTGACATGAATCATCGTCATTTATCTTGCACTGTCCCTTGCTTTGTATACAAAGTGTGCTTGTTCTGTACAATGAGTCAGTATGTCCTGTGTTAATGTATTAGATATGTGCCCCAAACACACGCGGCGAGTGTACCAGAGTTTATAATTTAGAATTAAAATGTAGGATTTGATATCTCCAAATTTATAAATCCAAGATTTCTGTAAGAAACTTGCTTCTACGCTGCTGCGCTCTATATTAAAAGATATATTTAGGACAATCTTGACAACAACTTTTCCCTTATGCACAGCTTTTCAAGCACAAGCAACTGCTGGATATCAGCTGTCAACATTCAAACTCGTATTCACATGAAACCTTGTGTTTTGAGGAAGATTCTATCCTAAAAAGAAACACACAGTGCTTCTCTTCAAACCGCACTGAGAGCATCGTCCTGAATTTCCCTCGGGATAAATAAAGTATCTATCTATCTTTGTAGGTGAAATGTGGCAGTTATTCAATGCCACCATATTGTGAATAGCATAGGTCTGCGTTCACAGGCGTCTAACACATAAGGGCAACTAATAACAATATGTTTTTAACCTGAACACCATCCTACCCCACCACACACGCACAACCAAAACCCAAAAGAATTATATGTTACCAATCGTTTGTTTACATACTCATGTTTACTTATAACTGGGCAGTGTGAACCTAGACAGAAGTGAAGCAAAGTAAACATTTGCACAATCGTTTCATCCTATTAAAACAAACTGTTGGTGGGATTGCATCCGAATTCCAGAACATGTATTGTGTTACATATTTCAAGCCTAGTGTTTGTTGAATTCTGCAACAATAAGCCCCATGTCTGGGGTGAGTCCCCACGTGACACAAGTACCTGTTATGTTATAATGAGTCCAACCATAAGTCCCACAGCAGGTCTTATTTAGTTTGGTTTGCAAGATTAAAAAGTTTGAGAACCTTTGCTCCAGACTAATCAGCCATATGTGGCTAATCTGATCACACGAATGATCTCACCGCTATCCGTGGCAGTTTGGTCTAAAACTCAGAAATGAAAACATTGTCAATTATCAGATATGCTGATTGTGTGTTTGTAAATCAAATCTAAAAATCAGTGCCAAGACAGATCATACTGTAAAATATAATTACAAATGCAACACGTTTCATGCACAGCTACAATCAGGAGCAGTCTAGACAGTGTAAAGGACACTTGTGCAGCATGGGGGCTCTGCCAGCTGACATATGGGTGTGGCGTGGCAAGCAAGGCCATGCATCTGCTTACATTTAATCATGTTGCACTGGACTCCACTCTGAGCAGTCTTCAGCAGCGACGCTGAAGCAATGCTCCTTGTGCAGAAGAGAGAATTACAGCCTGGAGAACTTCTGGACAGGGTTAATCATTCCTCACACAGAATGGAAAGGTTGTGCGTCCAGTACACAACCTTTGCCAACGGCTGGCCAGCTTCAATCCTGATAAATTAATCGGCTCAAGAAGAGGAGAGGGGACCCTGTGGCCCCCCTACACCCTTATCCAAGGAGGGGTGGGGTGGGCTGCCCGCCTAAAAAGCACTGCAGCTGACGCAATCTCAGTCATAGCTTTAAATCAAAACTACTTAGACATGAGATGCACCAGTTACAGAGTAAGGATGGATGCTTATTGACTAACCCTTTGAGTAGAAACATCACCATGCCCTTGCTCTAAATCTGAATCCTGCAGGGACGAGTTTCTCATCCTGTCATGTTATTAGTAAACAACCACAACCTGAGTCCAGACAGGCGATTTAATTACAGCACTGTCAACGTATTGCTGGTCAACCAAGCAGCTCGCATCAAGCTAGCTAATGTTAGGACAATGCAAGGCGACATGACATGGTCTGTATATTGTCACTGGCAGGGAGATTGTGTTATGCTTTTTTAGGGTGGTTGCATTCGTGCTTTAAATGTGCCTTACCTGATGTAAGTCATTTGCGCCCAGCTTGTTGCTAATACTTTAATCTTTTATCTATTTGCCCTGCGTATCAAACAACCTCACCGTGTTCGTCAGCCATTGCAGGCACTGCTGCAAGCCCGCTACACGACCAATACACACCGCTAACACTGCCATAGCTGGATATATTACAACTTCAGTTTATCCTTTAAATATTGATTAAATGTCTTGCACCAAAAATACCACTGATTTGGCGTTCCAGTTTCTTACATTTAACACAGTGGCAGGGTTGGTGTTTGCTCTACAGGTAATATGCTTGCTAACATAGGTTAGCTAGCTAGCCCGATACGTGCCGTTCCCTCTTGTATTGGAGATAACAACACACCAAGCTCCATTCAAAATCTGGCAATTTAGTGTTACCTCTCATATCGCACACGTAGACATTTCAGACAAAATGCCACATTACATTCAATAAATCATTAATATTCACGTCAAATTCGGCATATTTAATATGCACAAATTGGCTCTGTAAACTATCAATTTTGAGAATTATTCCTACTGTAAAGCTACTAGCTACAAATACACAGCTGTGAGCGGCAGCTAGTAGCTAGCTAACGTTAGTGGGAAATGTTTTTAAAAGAAGGGATTTTACCTTAACATGGTGCCGATTTGTGGACAAATATTGAAGTTACCCGTTCAGTCGCCATGAACACTTAATTATGTATTTCATGTCGAAGGCCTCATGTTGTATAATGTGTGTATATGACGACATAGTAAATCACCAGATTTTTCAATGGAGTTTGGCATTCATTCTCTCCAGGCACGTACGGGGACTTACCACCGAGTAAACCAAGTAAACCACGCTGCCCACAACAGCTTGGCTTTCAGCATTATCATGCCAAGTGTCAGCCAGTGGTAGCTTCCCATTCACCCAGGAGAGGGCCTGCGGGTCCGCGGCCTCTCCTGCTACGTTGCGGTGGTCTCCTACCTCTGTGGGCCGGCTGATCTCGAACAGGTCGAGCCGGTTGGCGTTCCAGTGGTTGATGATGTCGGCCAGTTTCCTCCTCTCCTCCTCCCTGCTCCCCGACATGGTGGACAGCCTTTCTGACCCTCTCCGTCCGGCTGAACTGTTGAATAAAACTTCCCGTGACGTTAGTCCACAGGAGAACAAACCGCCGCCGCCACAGTAACCAAAAGGCTCGGGTCTGCCGTTATATCGCCGGTACTTTGTGTGGTCTGCCTCTCTGCTCACCGACCGACCTGCTGTCTGATCTGTTTCTGCTTCGCGTTCCCGGTGCGCCGCTGCGCGCTCCCGATACACTTTGGATGCATGTCCGTGCACGCGCAGAACTGTTAACTATTTGAAGGCCAATAAATGTGATTCATGACGCTGCTTTACGAAACGCACGCGGGTTTATGGGGTTAATATTAAGTACTTAGTGTAGTAAACCGGATTACGTCAATATGTGTTCATTAAGCCTCCCATTTTTTTAAAGCTTCTAACCAATTTATTTTACTAATTTGACCATATTAATTTCAATAAATTAATGATTTTATTCCAAGAAGATTCTGAGATAAAATTCAACAATTTATTTATTCATTTGTTTTGTTTGCACATTAAAAATACTATGATTATGAAAATATATGACGTGTACATAAATACATTCATCAACATTTACTCAGATTCATCTAAGCAACCAACAAGCGTGTGCATATATATACTTATTATACTTAAAGAAAGACAAAAACAAAAGAAAGAAAACAGATGAAAAGAAAAGTATATATATAACTTATTAATTGTTTTTTTAAATCTACCTAATAATAATAATTATTGTATTTTAATAAACTACTTTGCCTAGATATAACACACATGTCCAAGTACTCAGAAAACAAAATAAGAAAAGGCAGGATATACTAACTTGATCTGTATGGTCTTAAATAGTGCAATTTACAGTTTATTCTCCTTTTAGATTGATTTTTTAATAGCTTCATACTGTATAGAAAGCATCGCAATGAAATAAGTTATACAATTTCATAGTGATTGTTAGCTTCAGGATTATCATTTAAGAAGTTTGTCTATAGTAGAATAGAATCATGATATCATAAACGTGTATTTGAGACCATTTTGCTGCAAAAACACACCATTTAAAGCTCATTAAAATAAATATTTAAGAAACTGGCACTTGTATATTTATATATAACACACACAGTTGTTAGCCCCAATGAAAATATTCACTTATCAGACATGTTTCTCTGTCCGAGAGGATTCTTTGTGTTTTCTGTTGTCATATTCAGTCCTAGCCAGCAGGTGCTGAATGCCACACAACCGTGCCAAGTCCCTCTGTCCAACAACAACACACACACACACTCGCACACACACACACACACACACACACACACACACACACACGCACACACACACACACACACACACACACACACACACATCCTGTCAGTGTCAAAGTGCATCATAACATTTTCCTAAAATCTTTTTAAATTAAAAATTAGCTAAATAAATCTCCCCATGAGAAAATATTAACCCTTTTACCCCCAACAAAATCCCCTTAAATGTAAGAAAATTGAAAGATCAATAAATAAAGTAATAATACAAATGCAGCAGTCTGGTCAAAATATTGATTTTATTGTTTTAATTTGTTGAAACTTTGTAAAACATTGGAACGTTTCTCACCTCAGTGGCAGTAAAATAAGGCAAAATCTGAAACAGAATGACAGTAATTTCTAGTGCCTTTTTAAGGCAGTATTTTACACACACACACACACACACACACACACACACACACACACACACACACACACACACACACACACACACACACACACACATCCTATCTTTATTTATGGGATGGATGAGCCATTGTCCTACCTAACTGATAACATGTGTCACTGCAGGATTCCTTCCTTCCTGTGGATACACCGTAACATAATCAGCAAATGCTGGTTTCCTGTGTATGTGTGTTTGTGTGTGTGTGTGTGTGTGTGTGTGTGTGTGTGTGTGTGTATCTGTGTGTGTGCTCCATCTATGCAAACACCAGCTCTTTATTAACACACAACTGTCAGGGACCCTAGAAGGTAAATACCAGGCAGATAGATGTGAAATGTCATGAATACAGTGGTGGTGATGGCATCTCCAGAAATAGCTGTGATACAGCGGTGTGGTTCGTCATGCGGGCCTCCCACCTGCTCTCCCAGACAGCGGGAAGAACAGTAGCCCCGGCTTCTCATAAACACATGAGTCACTGGGCCTGAATTTGTGGGTGTTGGTGTATAACGGCTGAGTGCTGCGCTGACATCATGTGTGAGTAACGAAATAAAAATAAGCTTTTTATCAGAGCAGCTGATCAGTGGATTAAAGGAAAAATAAAATAAATGCACTAAAAGTAACAAAAAATTGGTACGTGAGAAGTAATGTTGTACGTTTGATTCCACTTAATGTATCCGACAGCTGAACTTCACAGAATGAGGTTTTCAGAATAAGATAAAACGTATAATAAGATTATAAAACAAAGAGGTAAGGCTCTGATATTCACATGAAAAGCAAATATTTGAGAAAAGTCAAGAAAGAAATAATATAAATGTGTTTTTAATTAATCATCTCACGACCCCTCGGATTTATCTTGTGACTCTTTGGAGGGGCCCGACCCCTATATTGGGAACCACTGGATTAAACTACCAAACTGTACGTAAAGTAAAATGCTACTTACACACTTAGTGGTAACAAACCAAATAATATCACATACAATAATAAATCAGAACAAGCGCTTTTAACCCATGAAGTACATTTCACTTCCTCGTTTGTACTTAAGTATGATTTTAAACGCAGGACTTTTACTTTTAATTAAATGTTTTTTAAATTGTTGTATGTGCGCTTTTACTTTCGGAAAATATCTTCGTCGAACATTAGTGAAACTCGTTTGACATCAACAGCAGAAGTGAGAAACCACAACAGGAAACCAACTTCACCAGATAGCCCTGCCACTTCCTGTACCTCTGATGTTGAGACCACACACACACACACACACACACACACACACACACACACACACACACACACACACACTCACACACACACACACACACACATGAGAATCACATGCTGGTTTGATGTCCTCGAAATCTGATTACGTATCAAGGAGTTTGTCTCCTCCTGTGTCCATAACAACCCTCCCTTATCGGTCAGCTTTTTAAATACACGATGATAACATGTAGGAATGCCGTGCTCCTTATCGTCCTTGTGGTAACAGTCTCAAGCAAATCTGTGTGGTTGTAAAAAAGCACAAAAGTTAGATTGAAGACAAAACAGTGAGAACTCTCAACGCAGGCAAACATTCGATAACGGACTTCTGAAGAAGCACTTAGTCACCGAGTACAGCGTGCTCTTGAGCCTCAGTTTCAGGACGAGCAAATCTACATGGAACAAAACAATGAGATTCTGAAAAGAGGACGTTGGCGGCGTGAACTCGTCAAAACGAGGAAGCAGCAAGGTGAACCAAAAGCACTTTGTTAGGCAAATGTGTAACGGGAAATGATTTCAGAAGAACTCCATGACCCAAAACTCAACATGTAGAAGAGAGACGGGAGCTGAGGACATTTACTCAAGTACTGAAAGTACAATTCTGAGGTACGTGCACTTTATTTGAGTTTTTCTAATTCCTGCTACTTTGTACTTTTACTCCACTACATTGATTTTATTACTTTAGTTACTTTGAAGATTCAGATTTAGAATACAACATTAACATTTTAACATGTATTATTATTATTATTATTATAGGTTTAGATCAACTTTATTGATTCCTTGATGAAATTCACAAGCTATCCGGCATTAAATCTAATAAAAGATAAATAATACAGTAGCATCAATACGTTGGTTTATGACAAAATATCTGCAAAATGAACGACATCCCCATCATCGAATTACTGAATAAACACATTAAACTAACATGGTGACCATAACATGTGCTCAACATCAGCACGTTAGCATGTTAGCATGTTAGCACGCTACCTCCAACAGCCTCACGTAGCCACTCGCATGCACCTTTGCTAGCTTAGCATCGGTGTCTAATTCTGATTGTTACAAAGATTACAAAGAGAAGACGAGCAGAGTGAGCGCCGACATCTCGACTCCGTATGTCATCGTGTTCATGAGCAGGAGTGCTGCATCATAACTTATCCTCATCTGTGTGTGCGGTGGCGTTTTAAGGGCGTTAAAAGAGACAGATGATAAAAATGAATTGATCAAGATGGAGAAACCTGAGTGGAGATGAAGGTAGGAATATGTGGAGGAGCTGAATGTGACCTTATGTGACGTTCTGTGAAACGTCCAGTCGTCATGATTGAGCGTGTGTTTGACCTGCAGCTCCAAGTCAGCACCTGCTCCCCCCCCCCCAACTGTTAATCTCAAACACAAAAGCAAAGATTAAACGCCAGAATTCAGGCTGAAATTTGACCTTATCAGACCTTCACTTTAACATCTGGCAACCCTGACGTCATCTTTATCCCACTGATTTCTGAGGGAAGTGAGAATATATTCAAGCAAAGGGAGATGTAAGCAGCTCAGGTAGACCACGCTTCTTAGGAAGATAAGAAGGGAAAACTTTAACGTCAGAAGTGTTCAGATCGTTACTGCACTGCATGAAAGAAGTTCTGAATGGAATAAGAAAAATCCTAAACTAGGGGGATTAAAACACCTACAATAGTGTCTGATATAGAGAGTAAGATAGTTGCTCAAAGAGTTTAATTTACTTCAAATATGTACATTAAATCTATATTTCCTCTCGTATTTGTAGTTGTAGATGTGCAGATGTCATCTGAGTTTTCACTCCAACACAAAAAAGAAACAGGAAGTCACTGATTTGCATTTATTATATTATAAAGCGAGATACTCGGGGCTCAACAAGGTAAAGGATAAAGTATTAGCATTTCACTAAGTATTTAAGTTGTCATCCCTCCACTCTCAAGTCTCACATAAGATCCCGTTATATCTTAAGTAACACGTGATCAGACAGGCAGAGGAAGAAATGCACCCTTCTCTCTGCACGTTGGCGGGATTCAGTGTTATCTCTCAACACACCTTTCTGTTCTCACCATCTGTTGCTCATATTCCAAGAAAAACATTTATTTCTCCCACACAGTGCAACAGGAAACATCTGCTGTAAGTGTGAAATGTGTCCATACAGGATACATGTGGAGGTGGAGGGAGTATTATATGTGTTTTAAAGGTGTGAACAAATGACTCTTGTAACAGAAATAACAAAGTGTACAGTGTAAAATTCTCTTTTCTATTAAAAGGTGTCACAAATACTCTGGATTAATGTCACGTCTGCTGTCAGTGTAAGCACACTTTCTACTGGACGACGTGGAGCGTGTGTGCTGATCAGGGTCATCTGGAATCTGATATCAGACTGAAAATATCTCTTAAGATAAATACACTATTTAAAATAGGAGAAGATCAGCTGGAAGATGCATCGTCACAGAGCAGAACATCTCTTTTTAGAGATGCGGGGTCTCATAGGACGGGGGTAAAGCTGCAGACATGAGGATTTCATTGATTATTGTAGTTTAGAGTCTCAAAGCTTAGAAGTTAGCACAACATCTGCAGCAGTAAAATGTGAAATGAATCCAGAAACATCTTATATAATTGTGAAACGCTGACAGGTATCTAAGTATCTGTTTACATACCATATGTGAACTGTAAAATGAAATATCATTGATGTGCTGCACACTGTGTCTTCATCCGTCCTCAGCAGTCCTGGTGTTGCTCCTTCTCCATGAAAACAAATCACTAACTGAACTTCACCAACATGCAAAGCAGGCGGGCGTCTGCACACAGACTGATGCATGCACAGACACAAGCATTGAACAGTCACAGACATGCACAGCACCAGGACTCATTGTTTTACACTTCGTCCTCTGACATCCTGTCGTTCAAGAGTGTCAAATATTCTGTTAACTGTGACACATTAGCTTCTTTCATTCATCAGACAGGCCGGCCATTGTTGGTCGGACGGAGGAACTTAATCACATGTTGTTAAGTTGTATGTAGCCTCTTCCAGTGCAGCTCATGTTATCATCAAAGAGCTCATTGTAGTTAGATTTAATGGATCATTTCAGGTGGATTGGTCCAGCTTTCTCTACTGTTTCTAATGCTCATCAAGCTCCTTTTCAGTATGCATTTAATTGTTCTCATTGTTCCCTCAGACCTGGGGAGCGTGTGATCGTCCTTATTAGCAGCTTGAACTTCTTTAACGGGTTTTGCAGCTCGATAAGGAAGTCCTCACATGAACTTCTCTGATCTGTATTTATCAGCGTTGCCCATTTGTTACAGTTACTCAACTTTCATGAATAAAATAAGCTTTTAAAACTACTTGGCTGTGGATATTAGCTTTAGTCAATATTGAAATAAAATGAAATTCATCATGGACCCTGTGATGCAGAAATCTAATTCTAGTTTCTAATCTCCCATCAGCAGGTTGAGAGGATCCCGTTTACTTACTAAATGTACCTAAAATACTAATATTTCATGCATTTCTATCTAACTTGCATACATTCATAGCAAGTGAGAAAAGTGTAAAAAAAACACAAAAGAAAACGGCATGTATGCCTTTAAAAGAAGCTGTCACAGAGGTGATATGTATATTGCTTTTTTGAAGAAAAGAACAGTAAAAAGCCCCAAAAGAGACAGAAAATACAAAGAAAAGACACCGAGGAAACACAACGCGGTAAAAGAAAAGAGGATCTTGCAGGTTTAATGTGAGGATGTGCTTTATATGCTTATATAATTGTATGATGCATATAGCACAGGCCCATACTGTACCTTTATCAGCCGTTCATATGTGTTATCATGCATGGAGAGAAGAGTTGTACTGTATGTATGTCGGTGTGCTACAGGGGCTTTGCAGCATCTGTTGATCTGTCCTGTTGACTGAACATCTATTAGTCATGAAACACACACACACACACACACACACACACACACACACACACACACACACACACACACACACACACACATAGAACGCACACACACACACAGTAGAAGAGGGACCAAGTGTGTGCACATCCAGGCAAAGATTCTCAGGTGCAAGACAATTTATGCAGATTTAATCACCAGCAAAAATCCCCATTAATAAATTGTTGAATATTAACTGGAATACGAAAGAGAACCAGATCAAGACAGAACGTCATTTTATATTTAACATTTGAATTCATACAAAAGGATTTTGGGGTGAATTTATAAATTCAAAGGAAGGTAAATCATGGAAAATGGTAACTTCATCTCCCACATCAGTCAGCTGCACGATGAAGACCAACGCGAAAGGCTTTTAAGATGTTCTTGTAGGAACCCGCCGTCTTCACCATGTTTGTTTTTTCATAATCTGAGTATGTGCTCAACAGATTATTCCAACCCAGTTATAATGTTAACATGCATCAACCCGAAACAGCCCTGCAGCTGTTTTAAGAAACCACGTTTAGAAAAGAATTATCCACCACAGCCGCTGATGCTTTTTCCAGATGCCTGTCAATGTCCGCTCTGCCCGACAAGAGCGGCACATACATGTGCAGAGCTCAGCGCCTCTACGTGTGTTCGTCACCTCGTCCCTTCCTTTTCTTTCCTGTTTGTGTCTCCTCTGCATTTCAAACTTAATACATGTCGTGATGTTTAGTTGTTACACTGCGTCCCACATCACGTCTGATACTGAATACAACAGACTTGTTAAAGTAACATGGTGTCCAGACCTTCTCTTTGGACAAACAAGTGAAGAACATTTGGCACAAAGATTTTAGCTCAAGATAAGTGGGACAAGCTGCGGGAAAAATAAGGATTAAGAAGGAACATCTGAGCTGCAGCCATAAACTAAAAAAGCAAGAATTTCCAATGAATATGCACCATTTACAGTATTGTAGTATGTATGTTTCCACCTTGTGAGTCTGTGTGTGTCATCACACTGCAGCAGGAACTACCACAGAAGCGGTTCTGAGTTCTTTTCCAGGTGTTTATATTTCTGTCTGTGAACAGATTTTGTCACTGCGATAGCGTCGCAACAGATACAGTCATGAAACTTTGCAGATGTTTAGTTGAGATCAAAAAGAAGGCCGAGTTGGAGGTGCGTGTGGTCCGAGCGAGGGCGCCTGAAGTAGGAAGTGGGGAAATGGCCATTAGGTTTGATCCCTTCTCAAGATGGTCTCTAGTCTTCTAGTTGTTAAAGGTTATGTCAGTGTAACGTAATGTTTTGGTGGTGTGATCTGGTTAGCGTGACTCGTACAACGTAGGAGGACCGTGACGTTTTCCATCTTATTTCTATATATTCGTCAAAGTGTGCTGACGACACTGTTCTCTTTATGGCCCTTTGGCAGTTTAGTTTACCGACAGAAATCTGCTATCAGAATCGTGGACAGACAAAAATACAAATGTAGAGATTATATAAGTAGTATTCAGATCCCTTACTATTAATACCACACTTTAAATATACTCTGTTACAAGTCCTGCATTCAAGATATGAGTTAGGAAAATGTAAACTATAATCAGGAATATGTACTTAAAGTACTAAAAGTAGTAAAGTTACTATTATATATATGTAATTATATATTATATCATTAGATTATTATTACTCATGCATTAATGTAAAAGAAGAATCTTACTGTTGTAGTCTTACTCATTTGTAAGTAATGATTATCTTCATAATGAAATAATCTACTGATCATTTCTTTAATTAATTGATTGTTTGGTTTGTAAAATTCTGAAAATATTGAGAAATGCCGTCACAATTAGTGAAAACCTTCGTAGTGTTTGTTTTGTCCAACCAACATACCAAACCTCGAAATTATTACGTATAAATATATATAATTAAAAGGAAAATCAACATATCTTCACATCAGAGAAGCTCGAACTAAGAAATGTTTTTTAAATGAAAAATAACTTAATTTTCTGTCAATCTATAAATTAATTAATTAATTAATTAATTAATTAATTAATAATATCTGTTGTACTTGTATAAACTGTAGTTTAATTTATAACAAAACATTTTTTTTTTCGCTTCATATTTTTTTGGGTAAACATTTTAGCTGTCAGATAATTCTTTAAAAAGTAAAATACTTCCCTCTGAAATGTAGTGGAATACAAGTAGAAAGTGGCGTAAAAAGACTCAAGTAAAGTGTACTTAAGAGCTAAAGTTACACTTCAAGGGCAACAGAATCGTGTCTTTTCTTGTACTCACAACTATTTTAAATCCAAACACTTGACTTTCTCTGCCACACAGATGGAAACACAGTGAGGCCTCTCATCGTGTGTGTTTTTCTCCAGCATCGCTCCCTGACCAGCAGCAATGTGGAGAGTCCTCATGTGAACCAGGTGCAGTCGTCATTCAGCCAGCAGCCAACTGCAGCCGCTCCTCTGCTCTCCGGCTCCGAGCATGTTGTGCAGCTGGGGAGATGGAGTCCAGCCAGGCCGAGGTCAAAACTGTGCTTCATGGTGCTTCTAAAATAATCTTAGCGGTGTTCTCCCTCACCAGTCCAGAGGAGTCTGACTCACACCATAAATATATTCACATATAGTTTACGAATGTAAGTCCAAGGGCTGGAGGAAGTATTCAGATACTTTACTTAAGTAAAAGTACGAATAGCATAACGTGAAAAAGCTCCGCTACAAGTAAAATACGTGCATTGAAAATGTTACTCGTTGTTATGCAAAAGTGAGTGAGTTTAAAATGTATTTAAATAATTAAAAGTGCAACGCAGAGAAATCTAATAATAAAACACACCATGAAAAACTCAAAATTATTAAAATCATTAAAAGAAAATGTGCAAACCATGAAATGTTTTTACATGAAATGTTACTCAAGTCCTCAAAATAGTTGCCAATTAATCAATCATTGCACTAATTGATTAATCAGCTAATCGTCTCAGCTGTACTTGTATAAACTGTTAACAAAACATATTTTATAAACTCTTAATTAAGTAATGGAGTAGAAGAAAAACAAGAATATTTAAAATGTATATTATATTCAATTATTAGAAATATATTATATATATATATATATATATATATATATATATATAATATTATAAAGTAAATTATACCCATTTTGATTAAATGTTTATGAATAATTGGTCAAAAGAAAATAGTAGGCCTTAGTATCTCAAATTTCTACTAAAGTAAACGCACTTATTCGACCACTAGTACTTTGTTAAATCAATAAGCAGACCACCCAGAGGAGAGGTCATGCACGCTGAAGGGGGATAATACCGCTCACGTCCCTCAAAGGCCTTGTTTGGTTGTAAAGGTAATTTTATTGAATGGACCACGGCAACAGTTTCCAGAATCATTAAAGTGCTGCCACATGTTCACACACACGCACTGATGCTGATATTCACAAACGTTTACATGAGCCATGTGAGCATGTGAGTTATTAAAGCTGCAGCTGCAGTGGAGTGTAAATCAGCTATAATGTGTATAAAGGAGAAGTTCTTCTCAAATCATTTGTGTGTCTTGACTTCCATGTTGTACTTAACAACAGCTCAGTTGATTTACTTGAAATATTAACTTTCTTTGGGTTTGAGAGGAGAAGTTCTGAAGAAGGCATATCTCAAACCCCCTTTATGGCTGTATGTAATCTGTGTGACGGTGAATTGACTCTTTAACTTTAAGGGAAGCAGAACATCAGAAAATGTTCCTACTTTCAGCCAGACCAGGGCTTCCTAACCAAACAACTACAAGTTCTGATGTAAATACAGTAACTCCATCAGAGTCTGTATGTATAGAGAGAGAGAGAGAGTGTGTGTGTGTGTGTGTGTGTGTGTGTGTGTGTGTGTGTGTGTGTGTGTGTGTGTGTGTCAGTCTCTACCACTCAGCACTACTCCATTAAGTCAGCTTTTGTCACCAGCAGACTGTGACAGAAACACAAAGACCCCATATAGAACCAGTTCTATCAAATCAGTCATTGATTGAAAACACACACACACACACACACACACACACACACACACACACACACACACACACACACACACACACACACACACACACACACACAACAAGCGTTTATTGTACTGAGACGTTCACACTCATGAGGTAATGGATATAAGTGACCCTGAAATGTTGATTTGTTTTATGTTGAACGTTCACATTGTTTTTCGCTGAATTGGTGAAAGTTACTGTTGTGACGTTACAGTGATAACGCTTTGCAGATTTACCATCGAAATTCTTAGTAATTTGTGACACGATGGGTCTTTAATGTCAAACAGAGGGACATAAAAGCAGCTTCTCATTTCCATCGATCACCTGCGTGAATACAAGAACCTGTAAAAGACTCTTATATGCACTGAGTGGCTACATAAAGGATATCATGCTAAAGGACTTGGGCTAAAGCTAAATGCATGTCCAAGGCTAAAGAGCTTACTTGTTTGTACTTTCAAAAACAGTATATATATACGTTCACTTTTAATGTTAAGGCTTGAGGATGAGGACTAACCGATGTGAAGGGCGACCACAGAAACTAGTGAATTCAACTTTATGTAGCAAGCTAGCTAGTTAGCGACTCGTGCTAACAGCTGTAGCTTGTTAGATCAGAGAAACACTGTTTTCATCTTTCTTTTCACTTTTGTTCTTGTGGTTTTTGGTTTTCCAAAGGCTTAAAAAATGACACCGTCCTCCAAACTATCTTGGGGAGTGGGGAAGTGAGTCGCTTTTCTGAGATCAAGAGGCAACACCTGCACTTACTGTACGTAAATATTGATCCAGCTGACTGCGTCAAACACTGTTTGAGTATCAGAGGCGATGAGACAGACGGCTGCACTGCTAGTTAGACCAGTTTCAAATATTAAAACAGCTCACAGAGTTTGAATGCTGCTACACCTGTCATGCATGGAACCAACTCACAGTGTGTGTGTGTGTGTGTGTGTGTGTGTGTGTGTGTGTGTGTGTGTGTGTGTGAGTGTGTGTGTGAATGAGTCAGCAGCAGAAACCAGTTTGTGCAGAATCAGCTGGCCGGCTCGTTGTCGAGAACAATTGGATTAAGAGCTATCTGGCATCCCGTTTGTCGAGGTAATTAAAACATGCTGATTAAAATACAATAAAAGTAACACTCGTGTAAATCTGTTCCCCGTTTGCCGACACAGCTTGAATGTCAATTTATAATAAATCTTGTTGGTACAACTTGGAAACAAATTACTCTCCTAAATATTGTAATTAGGAAGCTGACATAATCCCTGGCACTGTGCGAGTATTTACAGAGAACGTGACACGACATGAATGCTGCATTAGTTAATCTTATGATTATCATCTCCACCAGGGAGGGGGTGCATTTGGCCAAATCATGTTTTTTTTAATATTGAGTGTCCACCTAAATCAAATCCAAACCAATATTCTGTTTGTTTTCGTCACTATTCCAAGATATCCCTCCTACCTTCTCGTGTCCGCGTGTTGGACAGCAGAGTAAATAAAGTAAAATATATATCTTTTTAATGACATTTGGTAGAAATACACGACATTGTTTTGTTTTTTTGCCATTTATTAGACACTTAATCTTCATCGTTAAAGTGTTGTGAGCCAAATAAACTGATTTTAGTTTTTTGGATTACTTTGTTCAAGAGTTTTGTTTAAAGAATTTTGTTTTTCCAACCCTCATTCATTCATTCATTTGGCACATCGAATATTAGGATGCTTTTATTAATCAATGCAACTTTAATGGAAGTTCAGTTTTAAACTCGGAAGCAGAAGTCTCAACATTTCTTTAATTATTTTTTTCTTTAATCCTCCTTCTTGTATACAAAGCCCTAAACGGAACCGCACCAAGTTACACTGCCAACTCTCTAATAAACTATGTGCCCCCAAGAACATTACGACCATCCACTCCTGGTTTATTAAATGTTCCCAGAAACATTCAAAAGAAAATTGGGGATGCAGCCTTTATCAATTATGCACCAAAGCTATGGAACACTTTACCTGCAGACATTAGGGAGGCAAGCTCGCTCAATATCTTCACAAGTAAACTGAAGACATATCTCTTTACTTTAGCCTTTTAATAGTGATATTTTATATCTCTTTACTTTAGCCTTTTAATAGTGATATCTTATATCTCTTTACTTTAAGCCTTTTAATAGTGATATTTTATATCTCTTTACTTTAGCCTTTTAATGGTGATATTTTATATCTCTTTACTTTAGCCTTTTAATAGTGATATTTTATATCTCTTTACTTTAGCCTTTTAATAGTGATATTTTATATCTCTTTACTTTAGCCTTTTAATAGTGATATCTTATATCTCTTTACTTTAGCCTTTTAATAGTGATATTTTATATCTCTTTACTTTAGCCTTTTAATAGTGATATTTTATATCTCTTTACTTTAGCCTTTTAATAGTGATATTTATATCTCTTTAATGCTGCTACTCTATGCCACTTTAAACTCATTGTTGCTATGTCCAATGCTATTTTATACTATTTTTAATGCTATTTCACACTCACTTACATCAACACTGTGATTATTGTACTGTAAATGCTCTTATTCTGTATGAAGGTGCTATACAAATAAAGTTTATTAGTATTATTATTTGTTTTAATAAAAGCATACAAGCAAACTCACACATTGTTTTTGTTTTTTTTACTTATTGTTCTCTAAATTCCTCACAGTAACTATTCGACATAAGCTGCCATAACTCAGACAATCGTACATTCAATTCCATTTCTTCTCTACATGGCTCGACAGCAAGAAATTAAAATTATAATAATTAATGAGTCACACAAAACCTTAAAGTCATTATATGTACAGACAGGATTTAAATCTTCTCCAACGCCAACATAATTATGCAGATTCAGATGCAGATCCAGACTAAACCCACCCGTTCTATTAATAACAGTGCGTTTAGAGGGTTGTGCAGTCCTATCATAGGTACATGCACTCTCTTAAAGCTTTCTACTTTACCAGTAAATCAATGTAAGCACAATTTTGTGTTGCTTTTGTCAAATTCTGTCTTCTAATCTCTTAGAAATCCACCCCTCTGCGCCCATGCCCCCCCCCCCCCTCCCCACCTCCCGTGTCTTGTGAGTGCAGCAAAACACCATTAAAAAGAAAAGCAATTAATCTGCAAGTATTTCCTACACTTCTCTGCTCCTTCTAACCGAAACCGTGATGCACTTTGAATCCTCTGATGATCACACTAACTGTGCCTCCTTTTCTTTTCCTCTCTCTTTAGAAATCACCCAAAAACACTCCTGGTCCTCTGCAATAAAGGGAAACACTTAAACTGCCTACGTTTCCCACAGTCCTCAGCTGCTGGCAGGCAGAAAACACTGTAATTTGCCTGTCTAATTACCAGGCTATTTAAAGTGTGTGTGTGAGTGTAGTTGTGGGGGTGGACACAAGGCACCAGTGCACTATTATACAGCACTTACACAGCATACACACACATCACATATGCCCTGAGCTTCACACGAACACTAGAATAGAAACACACACACACACACACACACACTGAGGAGCTCCTAGCAGCTACAATAAAGCTGTCAGAAGTCTGTAGCTCGGGGAAGAGAGCAGGAAAAGAGAGGATTGAGAGATAAATGAAGAGCAGACAAAGCAGAGTTGAATTATTCATGGACGTTTTTTTTCTCTGACATAGCGTTCTTTTGTCATCATCTCTCTCTCTCTCTCTCCCTCTCTCTCTCTCTCTCTCTCTCTCTCTCGTCCTCTTCTCTCTCTCTCTTGCAGGATATCTGCACCTCACATACATACAAGCAAGCAGAGGATGTTCTTGAACTCACCCTTGATTACACTTTCTATTTGACTTACCACAGCGTGCATGTTCTGAGCGTGCACGACATGCTGTGCTTTTAATTATCAAAGGTTAAATCAGAATCAGCAGGAAAATGAGTCGGATGATTCTCTGTTTGTTCTTTTGTGTTCATCCCTTCTTCTTCCTTCTTCTTCTTCTTCTTCTTCTTCTTCTTCTTCTTCTTCTTCTTCTTCTTCTTCTTCTTCTTCTTCTTCTTCTTTTCTTCTTCTTGCTTCTTCTTCTTCTTCTTCTTCGTCCACAAGCAGTAGATACGGAACAATGAAGCTTTTCTAATTCATGTATCATTTGCTAAATTTGGCTTTTAAATTCAGAGAAGAGAAAAATATTTTTTTAAATAACATTTTAAATAGCTTACTTATGCTTATAATTATATATAATATATAATATATAATATATAATATATAATATATAATATATAATATATAATATCTATCCCGTCTCTTCTCTCATTATATATATACTATTATATATTATATATATATATATTATCATAGATATCTATATATATATATATATTATATATATATCTATATATTATATCTATATATATAAGTATATTATATAATATATAATATATCTACAGTATATTATATATTACTATATATAATAATATATATATATATTATATAATATATATATATATTATATATATATATAATATATAATATATATATAAAAGTATTTTTCATGGTTTTTGCCATTGTCAAAACTTCTAAACCCTCGTCCTTTTGAGATGCAAACACACATATTTCTCTTTCTCTCTGTTGTATATGTTGTGTATACGTGTGTGTGTGTGTGTGTGTGTGTGTGTGTGTGTGTGTGTGTGTGTGTGTGTGTGTGTGTCATTCAGCTAAATAAAGCTGGAGTGTCGGGCTCAGCATCTATGCATAGCCTGTTCATTGTGCTGCCAGGAGAGCAACAGTGGCAACCCCACGGATGATGCACGGTGTCAGCAAACACATAACAATGGATTGTCTGGTGACACACATACATACACACACACACACACACACAGTCACAATAGATGTTTTGGGACTGACTCCCGGCTGTCACTAAGCCTGTTTGCATATGTAGCCTGGTACAAACAAGACGCACACACAAATAAATGCTGCAAGGATTTAAAAAGCAAATATCAAAACATCCTTCTGAAGCAGAAGTAGGCTTCCGGGATAAGAAGAAGAAGAAGAAGAAACATTATCTGGAGTACAACTGTATTACAAAGCAACAATCTGGTTATTTAAATGTGCCGGGAACAAATAAAAGAAAGTCTGCTACTTCCAAAACATTTTCCTGAAGAGTTTATGTTCTCAAACGTTCGTTTTAAGTCTTCTTCAATGCAGCACGATGTTCATTCAGGTCATTATGATGATAATGATGATAAAGCAGTGTATGCTTTAGGGCGGGGCTACCTCGTGATTGACAGGTCGCTACTGTGGAGTTATTCAACGTTCGGTTGAACTGACAGACGCACAAATCTTTATTGTATTATTATTATTAATATTATTATTCAAACGTGATGATGTTGAAGATGTTACTGTAGGCTCTAGTGAATGTTTTGACCACTTTATCAAATTATTGACAATAAGTGGTGCAATACTTAAAAAGAACACCCTAAGACATAAAAGTACACACACGTGTTCAGCAAGTCGTCTCAGTGTGTTTTTTACATTACAGACATATGCTGAGACATTTCTGAGTGTCAGTGAGGCGCACACGATGAGCTCATCTCTGGTTAAGCTGCAGAAAACACTGAAACCGCTAATGACGGCTAACTGCTGTCACCGCGGCTGGCAGAGGCTGACACCTAAACACAGTGTGAGAGGCTGGAAGCTAAAAGTGAAGCTCGCCACAGGATTCTGGAAAAGATTATTTCTTAAGCAGGTGTTCGTTACACTACTGTATCTTTGTGAGTACCAACCTTTGCATTCAGAGTATTTCTCACATCTCTGCACACTAAACCTGCACAGCTCTTCCACTTTTAATTCAGAATATTTCGTATATTTATAATTTTTGTACATCTTTTGATTTTACAATATTTTTTTATTATATTTTCTATATTTAATTCAGTTTTTTAAAAATAAGTCTGTTTTTATACTATATATTATATATATAATGTACAAGAACGATGTCCGGTATTCCACATTAATAAAAACATTCACGTAAACATCAGGTTATCAATTAAAGCCCATAATATCCGACTACAGGCTGAATCTGCGTGCTACTCTTAATAATGATGCAACTTGTATATGCACGTCTCTCTAAGTGCTTCACATAGACGTGCAGTGTGTTATTGATCACGTACAGCAACTATTTAATTAATCAAACATGGAACATCCGATCAGAGTAATGACAAATCCATACTTCCTGTTCAGCACATGGGGGCGCAACAACACATAAGCTTTCTTATTCTCCAAAACACACAGCAGCAGCTTGTGAGAGTTGGATGAGAAGATTACTCGCTTGTTTTCATACATATAAAACTACTTCTGCAGCAGTTTAATAAATGGTGGATCACTGACAGCCTTATCAGCAGAACAGCAGGAAACAGAGCGACATCAGAAGCGATATATCTGTAAAACAAAGTTTTATCTCCGTAACAGCGACATGCAGTCCATCCTTATGTTCGGCTCTGGAAGCCGATATAAAAAAGGATTGAGGTCTTCCACTGCCGTCTGAGGATGTGTGGTATAAATGTAGAATACTTGTTTTAACATCAAGATATATGGAGCGTAAAAACTAAACACTGCTTTAGACTACAAAGTAAATAATCATATTGTGTCTGTGATTTTACTCTTATTTCTGTTTCCATTGTTGCAGGAGGAAGGAAGTTAGTGACGTCCCAAACTGTCTGCTGCTTTACTTCTCCCACCTCCGCCCTCACTACAACCTCTCACCTTTAGCTTTACACTCTAGACCATAGTCTGAAGGGGGGGGGGGGGTCGTGAAATTGTTTGTAGATAAAGCAAAACATTTTTTTTTAATAAAATAAATAAATAGTTATTTGCACATTCACATCCTTCCCACCCCCCATCTCACAGAGCTCCGACAGCACCCCCCATCGCACAGGACTCCGACAGCACCCCCCCTTCGTTTGAAGCAGGGGGTCCCTGCTCCATCCCTGCTCCATGCTACACCAGTGTAGTCGGGGTCCTTGGCCTGAAAAACGTTGCAGACCCCTGCTCTAGACAGTATACAAGGATTGCTGGACGTAGTCACTGTAACGTCTCCCATTGGTTTGTGGACTCTTGTGGCTGTTTAGGGTGGAGCAAAGTACAACCCAATGCTGAAAATGACATTTTTAGGAAGCCATCATGTTACATTTAACTTTCACAAACTGTAAACAAACCGACCTGTCAATCACGAGGTAGCCCCGCCCTAACGCACACCCTGCTTTATCATCTATTTTACTCTAAATGGGAACAAGATTTACTAAATGAACATCATGTTGTGTTGAAGAAGACTTGAAACTAGAGATTGGGACATTAAACTTGTCAGGAAAATGTTTACTGACGTAATAAATCACGTAAGAAGTCGGGTCATTTCTCATAG